>NW_022437047.1:883073-942543 GCF_009761245.1 Sapajus apella
CCATCTCGGCTCACCGCAACCTCCGCCTCCTGGGTTCAGGCAATTCTCCTGCCTCAGCCTCCTGAGTAGCTGGGATTATAGGCATGCGCCACCATGCCCAGCTAATTTTTTGTATTTTTAGTAGAGACGGGGTTTCACCGTGTTGACCAGGATGGTCTTGATCTCTTGACCTCGTGATCCACCCATCTCGGCCTCCCAAAGTGCTGGGATTACAGGCTTGAGCCACCGCGTCTGGCCCATTTTTTTTCTAGTACAGAAATGGCTTGAGTCAAAGACATAAACTAAGAAAGACATGAGATAAATTCTGCATGTTGGCTGGTGAGATTTTGCCTTGGCCATTTTTTTTTTCTTTTTTTTCAAGAGCAAGTCTTGCTCTGTCGCCCAGGCCAGAGTGCAATGGCACAATCTTGGCACACTGCAACCTCTGCCTCCCGGGTTCTAGAGATTCTCCTGCCTCAGCCTCTACAGTAGCTAGGACTACAGGCGCCTGCCACCACAGCTGGCTAATTTTTGTATTTTTAGTAGATAAGGGGTTTCACCATGTTGGTGAGGCTGGACTCGAACTCCTGACCTTGTGATATGCCTGCCTCAGCCTCCCAAAGTGCTGGGATTACAGGCGTGAACCACTGCACCCAGCCTGCCTTGGCCATTTTTGACCTTTTTTTTTTCCCAGATGGAGTCTCACTCTGTTGCCCAGGCTGGAGTGCAGTGGAGCCATCTCAGCACACTGCAACCTCTGCTTCCCAGGTTTAAGCGATTCTCCTGCCTTAGCCTCTTGAGCAGCTGGGATTACAGGCGCCCATCATCACGCTCGGCTAATTTTTGTTCAGTAGAGATGGGGTTTCTCCATGTTGGCCCCGACCTGAGGTCTCAAACTCCTGACCTCAGGTGATCCACCTGCCTTAGCCTTCCAAAGTGCTGGGATTACAGGTGTGAGCCACCGCGCCTGGCCCATTTTTGAACTTTTTAACAAAGGAACAACCCTACTTTAAAAAACAAAAACCCAGCTTATAAAATCCCCTTGCCAGCCCTTGGCAAACAAAGTTCTTGACGCCGGCCAGGCTAGGTGCAGCGGCCAGCACCTGGCGGAGCTCACCTGCAGGAAGCTGTCCTGGCAGCAGAGAAACTCGCTCTTCTTCATGATGGACTCTGTGGTCAGGATCAGCTCGTTTTTGCTGAGAGCAGGCTCGCTTGGACATGGGAAGACTGCCTCGATTATTAAAAGAAAATTACGTTATGTGTGGGGACCACAGAAAAGGGGGCGGTAGTAGATGAGAGAACTTACTAGGGATAAAATGACCTTACCCAGTATGCTTTTAGCAACCTGCGATTTTTCTTTCAAAACAAATTATGGACTCAACTTTCATATGAAGGTGACAAGTAAAGAAACAGATACTCCATCCTACACAAAAATTTCTGGGCTATTCAGCAGGTGTTGTCCCATCACTTCCCAGCCTTCGCCCCACCCAGATTTACATTAAAAATATAAACTGTCACTTAAAAAACTCAAACATTTCAAGAGTAAAAATACTCTCCCACTTCTCAAGCTCATGAATTTCCTTTTTTTTTTTTTTGAGACAGAATCTCGCTGTCACCAGGCTCCAGGCTGGAGTGCAGTGGCGCAATCTCAGCTCACTGCAACCTTCACCTCCCGGGTTCAAGCAGTTCTCCTGCCTCAGCCTCCCGAGTAGCTAGGATTACAGGTGCACACCACCACACCCAGCTAATTTTTATATTTTTAGTAGAGACAGGGTTTTACCATGTTGGCCAGGATGGTCTCGATCTCTTGACCTCGTGATCTCCCCTCCTGGGCCTCCCAAAGTGTTGGGATTACAGGCGTGAGCCACTGCGCTCGGATTTTTTTTTTTAGATGGAGTCCTGCTCTGTCGTCCAGGCTGGAGTGCAGTGGTTCCATCTTGGCTCACTGCAACCTCTGCCTCCCAGGTTCAAGTAGTGATTCTCCTGCCTCAGCCTCCAGAGTAGCTGGAATTACAGGTACATGCCACTATGCCTGACTAATTTTTTTGTATTTTTAGGAGAGACAGAGTTTCACCATGTTGCCAGGCTGGTATCAAACTCCTGACCTCAAGTGATCTGCTCACCTCGGCCTCCCAAAGAACTAGGATTACAGATGTGAGCCACTGCACCTGGCCGATTTCCTCTTTTCTCCTCCTCTGATTTGTCCAGTTGACTCAACATTTTAATCGCTACATTATTATTACTTTGTATAGACATACCATTATGTATTTGACCTATCCTCTGCTGATGGTTTGCCTCTACTGTAAACAGCCTGGAAAAAACTTTCTTGGCATAATTAGACCATTTCTAAAGGGCAAAAGGAATTTCTGTAAGGGAAACTATTGGGTCGAAAGGGACTTAAAGTTCAGAATGATATAGTCCAACTACTCTCCAAAAAGGTTGTTCCAAGTTATATTCTCAAAGTATGTGAAGTGTGCCCGCTTTTCAACACCCATGACTTACAAAACTGGTCTCCAATACACTCCACTTGACACAGAAAGAGACCAAACAAAGCCCTCTTCTGCTGGCATTTGATTACTACTAACACGAGACTTTCATCTGAAAACAAAATTTTTTTCATCTTTTTTTTTTTTTTTTTTTTTGACAGGGTCTTGCTCTGTCACACAGGCTGGAATGCAGCAGTGAGATCAGCTTACTCTAACCTCAAACTCCTGGGCTTAAGGATTCACCTGCCCCACCTGGGCTTAAGGATTCACTCAGCCTTTTGAGTAGCTGGGACTTCAGGTGCTTATCATTATATTTGGCTAATGTTTTAAAAAGTATTTTTTAGAGAGAGAGATTTTACTCTGTTGCCCAGGCTGATCTCAAACTTCTGGCCTCAAGTGATCCTCCTGCCTTGGCCTCCAAATTACTAGGATTATAGGTGTAAGCCACTGTGTCTGAGCTTTTCCTTTTGATATTGGAAATTTAAAAAAAGAAGAAATATATATATTTCTTCTTTTTTTAATAGACATGGGGTCTCACTTTATTGCCCAGACTGGTTTTAAACTCCTGGCCTCAAATGATCCTCCTGCCTTGGCCTCCCAAAGTGCTGGGATTACAGGCATGAGCCATTGTGCATGGCCCTTCCCTTTTAATATTGGAAAATTATACAGAGTGACACAATGAAAAAGATACTAATCCAGTGCTTGGGCAGATATAACTGAAGAATTTATTAACTGCAAGTGACAGTTCAAACTGTACTTCCATCCTAAAGAAACATCCTTAAAAACACTCTATCCCCAGATATAATGCTAAGTCTTACTTTGATGTTGTCCAGAACCCTTTTAAACTCCAAAGGTTCATCTTTTCCCTCCATCGCTGCAGGATCTAAGCCATCTCCTCCATAAATGAACTGGATAATATCGCCAGTAGAGCTTCGGACTGTCAGGTCATACTGGGAGCAAAGATCTTCAAGAGATTTGACAAGCCTTCGCTAAAGGAAGAGGAAAAAGCTCAGTTGTTTTGAGAAGACTAGTCACATGTGCAGAGGATAAGATTTGCAACTCAAGAGTCTCAAGGTTACAAGCACTTTAATCACATAAAAATACTTTATTAGAAATCCCTTAAAAAGAGTCCTCTCACCCCAAGAACAAGAGCAAGAATGCCTTAATAGCTTGTGCAGTGGGATTTAAAATATGCTCCAACCTCCTGCACTTTAGTGTATTTTAGAACAGATGCAATTTAAACCCCATCACCCACAAAGGACTCTGCAAACACTGTTTTCCTAGGCTGTTTTACCTTCCTTCTCTTTCTCCCTAAGGTATAAATTAATGCAATAGCTTTGCATTTCTAAACAGAACTTAAGCCAGGACCCCTGCAGACTTCAATATGAATTACAGAGGATCAGGTGCAGGCCCTCTTCTGGGACAGTGGGGGAAGAAGAGAGAACAGGGACAGTATTGTGTCTGAACCAGCAGGCAGCAACTACTTCTCAAATCTACTTAGGGAGAACCGTCCACCAGCTGAACACCCCAGCCAGCAGTGCTACGGTGGTGCAGTGAATTAAAGAGAAAGAAATCTTCCTCTAGGCAACTTCAGAACAAAAATCCCTTATGCCAGAACTAATTTGGTTTATGTTAACACACTGCTCTGGGAAAGTCATACTCTCTACTTCAAAAAAGTAAAGACAAAAAAGTTAAGTCAAAACACACAATATGGCAAGAGTGGTAAAAGTATTTCACAGCCTGCTGGGTTTCTGACAAAGGCAGCATGCTCTAAAACTGAAGGGCAATTTCCCATCGAAAGATGATTAATTGTATTCCATGGATGACACACAAAAAAGATGATTAAAAGTATGACAATGATACACAAGGTATAGGAGAGATTATGGAAATAGGCATCTACTGACTTGGAAATAGGTGTCCACTGTCACACTAATCACCGTGTTTGCTCTGGCCCACGCATTCTCATCTCTCTCTGATTTATCTACCCTCGTTTTCCAGCTTGCAAAGGGCCATGCTCCCACAGTAGGGAGAGACAAGACACAAAGCCACAGCACGTCATGGCCCAGCAACTTGTAATGTTGACTTTATCTGGTGTTTTAAGTAGTTTCAAACATTACTTAAAAAAAAAAACAAAAACAGTTAAATTAGTGAGTAGAGAGACTGAAAAGACATCTTTTCAGTCTTCCATAAGACCACAGGAAGATGTATTTTTCACTCCTCTGCCATTAGGGGTACTTTTGTGGCAAAGTTTGAGAAGCACAAACACAGAGAAGCCCTTAGCCCTGTGCCCCAGAGTCTATCATCTTAGAGCTATATACTCTCTGGGGAAATGCTTTCCTCCTAAGCATCCAAGCCCTCCCACAGGCATTGGAATAGGTCTTTAGGGTTAATTAGAATGACATTAATAATCAGTTACATATAAATAGCTGCAAAGAGAGAGGCAGAAGCCTCGCAATAACCAGGAGGTATGTATTATCACCCTCGCTGTCACGTGCTAGCAAAGCGAGGCTTGGTGAAGTTGAATGACATGTCCCACAACGTACTTCCAGCCATGTCCTCCTCTAATAGCGCTTTGCTATGCTTGGCTCTGCCTTGGTCTTGATCATTCAAGGGACATAGGATGATTTGGAAAACATTCCATTTTTTTGGTTGTTCATTTCCAGGGCATCTACCTTTCTAATTTTTTCCTTTTAAATTTAACGCAAGACTAGATAAATTATAGCTCATGTGCAAAATGTGCAAATATTCAACAGTCAAGACCCACAGAGCCCTGTCCTGCTCTGTTGCTAATGGCCTACATTTCTTCAGGTTACCTGCATGTATCCCGTTTCAGCTGTCTTTACAGCCGTGTCGACTAGACCTTCCCGGCCGGCCATTGTGTGGAAGAAAAACTCAGTTGGTGTCAAACCGGAATAAAAGCTATTAGCCACAAAGCCTTTGGCAGCTGGGAGCTAAAGAGAGGCAGAAAAAAAAAAGAAAAGTAAAAAAAAAGTTCAAGGCCCACGATTCTGAAATCCACTCAAATCAGTACACCACCTTGAGACTATAAATACCTGGCCAGTATTCTCATGAAATGGTAGGCTTTCAATGCCCTTGAAATAATCTATGTGGAGAAATAATTTGGACAAAGCAACTGTACCAGCAACAAGGAGAATGAGGCCCCAGCCGGAGCTGGTGCTGGTGCCAGTGGCAGGCAAGTGGCCCAGGAGAGGGAATCCTAAGATCCGGCTCCTCTCCTTAAAGCAGGCAAGCAGTCAAGGACCTCAGAGGACACCCTGTGGATGGCCGCTGCCTGCCCATTCCCCGGGAAATGACACCTTCAAGACATCCTTCCTGTGGGCCAGACCTGCCCGCCTCCAAAACATAACCACACACTGTTAATGTCTACAGGGTTTCATTCTGGGCACTGAAAGTGTTCTATAAAAGTAGATTGTAGTGATGGCTGCACAACTCTGTGAATATATTAACAGTCACTGAACTATATGCCTTACATGGGTGAATTACATATGAAGTATTATTGTAATAATTACATAGGAAGTTTACATGTATTTGAAGTTTGTTTTATTGCTTCTTGGCCTTTTGGCTAAGATTAAGTGTAAAATTTATTTATTTGTAGAGATGGGGTCTCACTGTGTTGGCCAGGCTGGTCTCAAACTCCTGGCCTCAAGCAATCCTCTTGCCTTGGCCTCCCAAAATGCTAGGATTTCAGGCATGAGACACTATGCCCGGCCTGAAGTACATCTTAACAGAATGGCAAAAAAATACATATGTAAAACTCCACATGAAACTGACCAACAGTCTTTGATCTGGATAGGTCTGTGTTTCTTGGAGGACAGTGTAGATGAAGAGGCCTTCACAGTTCTACCTGATCTGCTACTGCTTACCTTTGAGTGTTTTTCAAAGTGAGGCAAGGACCTGTTTTCAAAGCCGTCTGGCACTCGAGAGCCACTGATGGCCTGCTGTCCCACACAGGCAATCATCTGTGATATGTTAATGAAGGAACCTGGGAACACGGGCCAGAAATGTAACATTCATTTACAAAAATAACACTAATTGAAGTTCAAGAAGATCAGAAGGGTAAAACAGGAATAAGAAGAGCATAGGCCCTTATCCTCAACAAGGTCATGGTCCCAGAACAGTAGAAGGCAGAAATACAATCGAGACAACACGGAACTATCAGGAACATGAGAAAGGCAGAATGAGGGCAAGAGGAGCCAGGGGCATGTGTGGGTCGGAGGAAAGGCTGGGGAAGTGACAGGCAAGTCTTCAAGGAGGCCTCAGCAAGTCCAGGTTGGATTCCTGGAGGACATTATGATCAGGACATAAAGGGAGACGGGGAGGAATTCCAAAGTGGGTGGGAAAGTGGGAAGCAAAGACAGAGGAATGGGAAAGTGTGGGGTATGTCCTGAGGGCAGGAAGCAGGAGACAATGGGGTAAAAGCCAGCAAAGTTAAAGAGGCTGGACTTTATCCTGTAAAAAAAAAAAGGGGGTACAGAAATAGAAGCATGGAGGTTTTGAATTTGAATGCATTATCACAACCGAATGCTCTGAGGGCCCCGTATCTACAAAAGTAAAGAATTCTGCCACATCATTAAGTACATTACAAAATTCCTAGTTTTCTTTCTTTTTCAGCATGCTGGGCTCAAGTGATCCTCCCACCTCAGCCTACTGAGTAGCTGGGAGAACAGGCATATGGTACCATGCCCAGCTAATTTTTTTTTTTTTTAATTTTTGGTAGAGTTGGGGTTATGGCATATTGCCCAGGCTGATCTCGAACTCCTGGGCTCAAGCAATCCATCGGCCTTGGCCTCCCAAAGGCTGAGATTACAGGCATGAGCCACAGCAGGTGGCCTCTTCTTTTAAAGACATTTGCTCAAAGTACCCTCAAACTCAGAATCCACACATTACCAACAAATTCCTCCAAAACAGTTAAACTTACCCAAATGCAAATAATTAGCTCTCTCTCCGATTTAAAAAGATCCCCTTAAGTAAATGAAATGCCTGTTTGAAGTTGTGACTATTACGTTTTCTGGAACCAAACCAGCCTATATAGAGAACACACTGCCCTCAGGTAAGAGAGGGGTTATGCACACCTTTGGAGCCGCACAGAGCCATGGTGAGGGGGCTGTTGCTCTTGTCTAGCTCCCGGAGGCAGGCACTGCCAGCATGGTCTCGGATCACAGACAGCTCCTTCAGGATCAGTGCCTAGGGGGAGAAAAGGAGATCCTTGGTGGGTTGTCCTCATTGCCTCTGTGGATTACATATGCTCAATCTGACATTTAAAGAAATCTGAAAATTATCTTGCCTCAGTATTTTCAATCAATAAATGTTTCAGAACCTTAGAGGAGCAAAATGCCTCGGCTATACAAACACGTGCATCTTCTACAAGGTTTTAAAATCACTAAGGCAAAAAGTTTTTCTTTTTCTTTTTTTGTTAGAGACAGGGTCTCACTCTGTTGCTGAGGCTGGCGTCCAGTGGCATGATCATAGCTCACTGCAGCCTCAAAAATCCCGGGCTCAAGCGATTCTCCTGCCGTATCCTCCTGAGGAGCTAGGACTACAGGTACATGTCCCCATCATGCCTGGCTAACTAAAAAAATTTTTTTTGTAGAGATGGGTCTTGCTATGCTGCCCAGGTTGGTCTTGAACTCCTGGCCTCAAGGAATCCTCCTGCCTTGATTACAGGCATAAGCCACCAAGCCTGGCCTAAAATTGACAGTAAAAAAAACTTGAAAAATCCTTTAAATGGCCCATCAGGTAGAATGTATGGCTTTGTGTATATTACCCTATACAACAAAACATTGTATATACATAGTTGTGTGGACACACACACATACCCCTATATATATGTATAATATGTGGTATGTAAGAGAGAATTGCTTGTACTGTTTGTAAATTTGTCTATCTACTTATTCTTGCCAAGCAGACATCTGAATGCCCACAAGCCAGGCATGTGATGAGATGACTTCACAAGAATATTCTGGCTCATGAGCTCATCCACACAGTTACTCCTCAACTTACAAACTAGGATGCTGAATCAGTTAGGAGTCTGGTTCCATTAAAAACTGCTGCTGCTGAGGCCTCAAGTAATTTTCTAGGAGGTACCAGTGAGAAATATCCTTTTCTCTCTCTTTCTTTATGACTCGGTGAGAGTAAGATTAAGAATGGGCTAATGGTAAATACCTCACACAATTATGGTTTTTCCCTGCTTTAGAAAATGTATTTCATCAGAAAACTTCCCACTGCTTAAAGGGTCTTTCTTCCACACTCAGGTGAGTTAAAGCTCAGAGCCACAGGTTATTGGTGAGGCAGAAGACGGCCAGGTGAAAGTCTGGTGCACTCAGAGTGCTGACCTCACTGCTTGAGGGAGTCTCTGGTTCTTACAGGCTGGCAGTGATACTGATTCTGGCCCATGCTGGTTGAGATTTCAGCTAAGCTACTTTCAAATGAGGGGCATAGGCTAACAATGTGACTATTTGACATGAATTTTCCTTCTTCTGCATCCAGGTCTCTTTCAAAGATCATACATTCAAAGAACCGTGGTAAGGCCAGGTGCAGTGGCTCACACCTATAATTCCAGCACTTTGGGAGGCTGAGGTGGGTGGTTCACCTGAGGTCAGGAGTTCGAGACCAGCCTGGCCAACATGGCAAAGCCCCGTATCTACTAAAAATACAAAAAAAATTAGCTGGGCATGGTGGTGGGTACCTGTAATCCGAGCTACTCAGGATGCTGAGGCAGGGATAATTGCTTAAACCCAGGAGGCAGAGGTTGCAGTGAGCCGAGATTGCGCCACTGCACTCCTACCTGGGCAACAGAGCAAGACTCTGGCTTAAAACAAACAAACAAACAAATGAACAACCTGCTGGGTGTGGTGGCTCACTCCTGTAATCAGAGCACTTTAGGAGGTGGAGACAGGTGGATCACGAGGTCAGGAGATCGAGACCATCCTGGCCAACATAGTGAAACCTCGTCTCTACTAAAAATACAAAAATTAGCTGGGTGTGGTGGTGTGTGCCTGTAATCCCAGCTACTTTGGAGGTTGAGGCAGGAAAATCGCTTGAACCAGGGAATCAGAGGTTGTAGTGAGCCAAGATTGCACCACTGTGCTCCAGCCAGGTGACAGAGCAAGACTCAGTCTTAAAAAAACAAAAACCCAGCTAGGTGCAGTGGCTCATACCTGTAAACCCAGTACATTGGGAGGCCGAGACAGGTGGATCATGAGGTCAAGAGATGGAGACCATTCTGGCCAACATTGGTGAAACCTTTCTCTACTAAAAATACAAAAAATGAGGCCAGGCATGGTGGCTCACACCTGTAATCCCAGCACTTTGAGAGGCTGAGGCAGGCAGATTACCTAAGGTCGGGAGTTCAAGACCAGCCTGACCAACATAGAGAAACCCTGTCTCTACTAAAAATACAGAATCAGTCAGCCATGGTGGCACATGCCTGTAATCCCAGCTACTCGGGAGGCTGAGGCAGGAGAATTGCTTGAACCCGGGTGGCGGAGGTTGCAGTGAGCTGAGATTGCACCATTATACGCCAGCCTGGTCAACAAGAGCAAAGCTCTGTTTCAAAAACGACAACAACAACAAACTCCAAAGAGCTGTGGTGTCAGTTTCTACCTAAAGGATGCTGAAAACAAACGGCAGGAGCCTTCGAGTACCAGTTACAGAAGTGGTCTGAGTGTGCTACCGGAACAAGAGCAGCCCCGTGTGGCCGAACGAATAGATGGCCGTTTTCACCACCTGGAATGTGACAGCTGGGAGGGACGTGAGGGTCTGATGAAAGGCCTTACCCTCAGGAAACAAATGAGAACACACACAGCAAGCCCAGGGCCCTGACAAGACAGACATCACTGCCTTGACTTGCCCACTCCTTTGCTACCTCTCTTCGTGGCTCAGCACAACCCCAGAGGGCACCATCTCAGCCACCATGTGCGGAGAGTGGCGGCTCTGAACCAAAGGGCCAGGCTCACCTCCAGGGTCTCCTCAGCAGTGCAGCCGGGCTGCTGCTGCAGCTTGCCCGTGTTCAGGGCTTCAATGTACTCATCGCATTTCTTGTAGCCAGCATTCAGCAACTCATACTTGGCCTTTAGCAGTCCTTGGCCAGGTGTGACGTCACCGATCCCAATTGAGAAACCACGGTTAGCTGTAGAGTTGGTAGACAGGGCAGGAAGAAAGGGCCATAAATGAGACTCAGCAAACCTGCTAAATATAGTTTATGCCTGCTAGATATAGTCTGTACTATCTATCAACTACCTATGTATAGTTTAAAGTATAAAAAAGTTTGTATCTTCACAGAATTCATCACAATTCAACTAAATAATAGCTTTCTCTCTCAGTCATTAGGGAGTTACACAAAATGACTCAGACTCACTGAAGTTCTCTCAGAGACCTTACAGCCTCGTGGGGAAATACAATACTGTTTCCAACTACCATCTAAAGCAGAGTGACATTAAACACTAAAGGGTGGCCTGAGAGCTGGGTGCAGTGACTCAGGCAGCTGAGGCAGGCGGATTGCTTGAGCCCAGATGTTTGTGATCAGCCTTGTCTCTACAAAAACCTTAAGAAATCAGCCGGTATGGTGGCACATGCCGGTGGTCCCAGCTGCACGGGAGGCTGAGGTGGGAGAGTCGCTTGAGCCCGGGAGGTGGAAGTTGCAGTGAACCACAACCACATCACTGCACACCAGCATGGGCAACAGAGCAAGACCCTGTGTGGAAAAAAAAAAAAAAAGAATTCTCCACCTTTGATGGAACTAGGTGCCACCATTGATCCTATCCACAATATACTGTATATAGAAATAAAGTGACTGAGTGGCTTCTGACTTAGCAGGATAGGAAGGGGTGACCTAAAAGTATCTGTAGACGAGAGGACTCATGGGCCTGGAAAGGCTCAGAAATGAGATCATCAGGTTCTGCAAATGCTGGAGATGATGAATGTGCTGGAAACAACAAGGAAACCTAGTGGAAAGTCTGTATAAGGACAGGCTCCAGGCCGTTACTCCAATAGGAGATGGGAGTTTACTCCCAGCAAAATGGAATCAGAGCGGCTTTGGGTCTGGGGATTCCAGGCAGATGAAATAACTGTAAGCAAGAGCACTGAGGGAAAGTGTGTATATTCCACACTTGAGAACCCTTTGGCTGATTTTCTGTGCAGCTCCCCAAATCCCAGCAGCCAGGTCTCTACCCTTAGGAGATGGAGACTGCAAAAGACATCTCTGGGAAATCAAGCTTCCCTAGAGAAAAGTGTTACTAATAAGGATATTTGGTATCTCCTCAATAAAATATTTTTTTTCCTCAATAAAAAAACTGAGAGGTCCATCACCCAGTCAGCTCCATTTCCAGTGTTTCAGTCCTTACTCCTAAAGGACCACCAGATATTTGAGGAAAGATTTTAACATGAAAGGCAAAAGACACAAATGCACAGAAAAAAGAAACTAAGAGGACACAGAAAATTTAGGAAGCAAATACGACAAAACTATAAATAATATTCTCTCAGAGTGATCAAAGAAGATACATTCAGGGATCAAAACAAAAAAGCCTTAAAAACAAAACAAAACCAAACGCTACCTGTGAATAAGAATACTGAAATCAGAAATTAAATACATGATGGTGAAAAAATTTCAAACCTCAATAGAAGTGTTAAAAGATAAAGTGAGGCCGGGCGCGGTGGCTCACGCTTGTAATCCCAGCACTTTGGGAGGCCGAGACGGGTGGATCACGAGGTCAAGAGATCGAGACCATCCTGGTCAACATGGTGAAACCCCGTCTCTACTAAAAATACAAAAATTAGCTGGGCATGGTGGCGCGTGTCTGTAGTCCCAGCTACTCGGGAGGCTGAGGCAGGAGAATTGCCTGAACCCAGGAGGCGGAGGTTGCGGTGAGCCGAGATCGCGCCATTGCACTCCAGCCTGGGTAACAAGAGCGAAACTCCGTCTCAAAAAAAAAAAAAAAAGATAAAGTGAATCTAGAATAAAGAAATGGCCAACAGGGAAAATAATATAAATAATTAGATAATCAATCCAGGAGTTCTAATATGCAATTAACAAAAGGTCCAAAAAGAAAGGACAGAGAAAATAAAAGAGAAAATTATCAAAGAAACAACATAAGAAAATTTCCAGAATGAAAGGACACACAGTTGCAGATTAAAAGAGATTTACTGAGTGCTTAGCATAATCAATGAAAAAAGACCCACATCAAAGGTATATCGTTGTGAACTTCCAGAGAACAGAGAGGATTCTGAAAGTTTCTAGAATGAAAAAATAATCCAGTGGCCAGGCATGGTGGCTCATGCCTGTGATCCTAGCACTTTGGGAGGCAGAGGCAGGTGAATTGCTTTTGCCCAGGAATTCAAGGCCACCCTGGGCAACATGGTGAGACTTCATCTCTACAAAAGTTAGTTGGGCATGGTGGCATGTGTCTGTAGTCTCAGCTACTTGGGAGGGTGCAGTGAGCTGAGATCATACCATTGTACTCCAGCCTGGGTGACAGAGCAAGATCCTATTGTAAAAAAAAAAAAAAAAAAAAGCCAAGTGGTGGCTTATGCCTGTAATCCCAGCACTTTGGGAGGCCAAGGCAGGCAGATCACCTGAGGTTGGGAGTTTGAGACCAGTCTGGCCAACATGGTAAAACCCCGTCTTTACTAAAAATACAAAAAATTAGCTGGGCATGGTGGTGGGCACCTGTAATCCTAGCTACTCGGGAGGCTGAGGCAGGAGAATCACTTGAGGTGGAAGTAGCAATGAGCTGAGATCGCGCCATTGCACTCCAGCCTAGGTAACAAGAGCAAAACTCTGCCTCAGAAAAAAAAAAAAAGTTGGGGATTAAGAATGACAATACCCTTTAACAACTCTGAAAGCTAGGAGAAAGCAGAGCAGTACCTCAAAATTTGAGGGAAAATAATTTTCACTCCAAAATTGTATGCCTAGGCAGGTATAAGAGTGGAATAAAGATTTTTTAGGGCATGCAAACATCACTTGACACATGGCACACTCAAAGCATGAGCAAATAAACAAAAAAATAGAACAGTGAAAGCATAGTAGGCAAATATTCAGTAATCTCGGAGAACTGAATCATGGACAGCCCCAGGTGTTCCAGTGCTTCCACAGGTACCTTGGAAGCAGCCCATCAAGGATGTTTTATAATCTAACCCTGTCTGGAAGACGGTAGGGAGCTACTGCGGGTTTTGAGAAGAGAACTGAAAAGCAAATTCAAACCTGCTGTGAAACTAGTCAGTACTGAGTTAATTTCATTAATAACAGCACACATAATTTAGCCTGAAACAAGTATCTTTTTCTGTGTGTATATGTGTGGTGGGGATGAGCTGGCAGCAAAAGAACAAAATAACATCAACTCTTAAAGCTCTAACAACTGCAGCACTACAAGGAGAAAGCTGAGAAACTCACACAGGTAGACGGGAGCCAGCCTGGCGAGCCGTGACATGGCATCCGCAGCTTCATTCTGCCCCCAGTCCCGCAGCAAAATGTAGAAAATATTGTTCTTGGATCCTGACCCTAGGGTTCCTTTGTCCATGCTGCCACTCATCAACTCGCTGTTTTGGATTGTAACGTCTAAAAGAATGATTACATATTTAGACAAACATTTATTGCTTTGCCTTATTCCAAAATGAGTTTGAGACTGTTGAGAAAATATGTTCCCATACTGACAGTTAAAGCAGAACAAATAGAAATTCTCTTTAAAGTTGTTTGGGGATGGTTAAAGGAAAACCTAGGAATTTTTGAAAAATATAAAAACTCTAGTTAGTGTGTAGTCTGAAATACACTAGTTGGCCCTCACTCTCCTCATCTGTGAACTGTGGGTAATAGTATCAAGCACTTGTCATCTTTATGTTATAGGCTATATGTACAATAAAGTGCTCTATAAACTGAAAACAATTTGTTACTCATATAAGATTTAAAAAAATTTTTTTGAGACAGTCTTGCTGCGTCACCAGGTGACAGGCTGGAGTGCAGTGGCACAATCTCGGCTCACTGCAACCTCCACCTCCCGGGTTCAGGCAATTCTCCTGCCTCAGCCTCCCGAGTAGCTGGGAGTACAGGCGTGCACCACCATGCCCAGCTAATTTTTGTATTTTTAGTAGAGATGGGGTTTCACCATGTTGGCCAGGATGGTCTCGATCTCTTGACCTCGTGATCCGCCCACCTTGGCCTCCCAAAGTGCTGGGATTACAGGCGTGAGCCACCGCGCCCGGCCTCATGTAAGATATTGAAAATTAACAAAGCTACCGTCATGTACCGCCTATACAACAGCAACACGAAATTCATATCCACGAAGAAACAAAACAGTTTAAAATAAGAAGCTGAAGTATTGTAAAGATCAGAGAGCATATTTCCAAAGAAATAAACCTACGGAATATCAGTGCCCTTCAAAACATTTGCTCTTCATTAGAAGACAGCAGAAATCCTGACCTTCAGAGAAACTCTGCAATTCAGTTCTTCTGTACAGAGTTCTGGAGAACCATTTCTAGTCCTGAGGTTTCGCCAGCAAAGCCCGTTCTGAGTCAGTGCTACTCAAACTAGGCTGCTGGAGAACTGCTTGTTAGTGGTCTGGGTGAGCTAAGGTGCTCACATCAGAAAGTAACTCAAAAGATGCTGGCTAAAAAAACAGTGCTCTGTGGATTGCACTTTCGGTTGAACTGGTTTAGACAGATTCAGATGACTTGCATGTAAATCCTTTCCCGGGCTGGGTGTGGTGGCTCACACCTGTAATCCCAGCACTTTGGAAGGCTGAGGTGGGAGGATTACTTGAGCTTGGGAGTTCGAGACCAGCCTAGGCAACATAGGGAGAACTTGTTCATTTAAAAAAAAAAAAAAAATCCTTTCCAAAACAAGTAAAAAAAAAGTTTTAAATCATACTTTTTAGTCATACTGTTAGATAATGAACATGTTTTTGGATGCAAAATAATAAATTAAATGCCTTAAATAATAAAATCCTTGTTGATAGCAAAAAAAAAAAAATGACAAAATAAAGACAAACTGTACTGAGTGACAAAAACTAGTCACTTAAGACAAAACACATTTAGAGAGAACATGCTAACCATTGGGTCACGTGTCTATATGATCTCTACTTTTTAGAGAACTGGGGAATTACACCTGCGAGAAGAAATACCAGCTACATTTTCCTGAAGAATAAACTTCCCATCTAAGGCATAGAGAAACACTGAATTTGCCCACTTAAGTGAAGCTGACCACTGGCCACTTGATTTCCTGTCGCATCCCTCCTCCTCCCCACTGGAGTTCCGGCCACTCACAGGAATCATTGGCACAGAGATCCTCCCCTTTGCCACAGTACTGCTTGCCCTTGGTTCGCAGGTTGGCCCTCACTGGATTGTCATCACTAGGCCTGAGGATGACACTGAAGATCTGCTTTCCAGTCCATAGGGTGACGGGCTGAGGGAGGGGAGGACGCCTGAGAGTTAGTGGGCTGAGCATGGTCTCAAACCCCCTTCAGTAGACAAAGCCAGATGGCCCAGGGACTGCCCTCAAGCCTGGTACCAACATGGTTCCACTCACTTCACCAGTTCACCCACCCAGACACAAACACACCCCTGTGCACCAAGACACAGCTCCCACACACACCTTTAATATTGTAGGCGGTGGAAGGCGAACTTTAATTTTCTCATCCTTGCCAACCAATATTGAAGCAATGATTTGGCAAGCCTTGGCTCGATCAAAGAAAGTGTCCTTGAGAGTGAGGAGATAGGCACCTAAGTGTTAGGAACCAACACAAAACAAAGAAAAGGAATGAAATTGTGAGAAAACGGCAAGGTTTCCATTTTAAAATACACTTGATCCATGACAAACGGCTCAAATTAAAACAAACAGCTGCTACTGGCTCTCTCCTCCAACCAGCATCCAACTCCACAGGAAAGCGACTTTGTTTTGTTCACTGTGTATCCCCAGGCAAAGGGGACAGATTCTAAGCCAGACACTACGTCTAGAAAATGCCCAGTCCATGAGAGGAGCTCACTAAAGACTTGCTGAATTAATGAATAACCAACCAATTAAAAAGAAAAAAAACCCAGGAGGAAGTTCATGATCAAACTTAGCAAAGAAAAGACCAAATTAAACACAGGCTATTAAATAGCTTTTCAAGTCATCATATGAATCACTGTGAACGAGGAACACTGTGTTCCAGTCAGAAGTCTCCTTTAAGTGAACTTCACCAACCCACCTGTTAGAAAATCCTGAATAGCAGCAATCAGCGGTTCCCCATTCCTCGGGGTTACAAGATTTGCTTTAGTCTGTAGGAAAAGTAAGCGAAGTAAGTTAGCTGTTTATGGATGCATGATGCAGCCCAAAGCCTGAATCACAAGGTTTTTGAATAGCTATGAACAAATGCAGAGTAGCAGAAGGATGAAGCTGAGAAATGAAACACAGGGGTCTGAACCCCAGCTTCATCACTAACTCCCAGTTCCTTTATCTGTCAAGCGGAGAGAAAAAAATACAGCAAGATTGACCTAGGAGGTTCCTACCAACACCAAAATGAAATACCAAGTGAAGTTGCTTCAGAATTCTATGAAGAACTCTACCCATGTTAGAAGATTTCATTGTTTTTTGTTTGTTTTTGAGACAGGAACTTGCTCAACAGCCCAGGCTAGAGTGCAGTGGCGTGAATATGGCTCGCCACAGCCTCAACCTCATGGGGCTCAAGGGATCCTCCCAGCTCAGCCTTCCAAGCAGCTGGGACTACAGGCCCACGTCATCATGCCCAGCTAAGTTTTTGCATTTTTTGTGGAGATGGTGGTTTCACTTTGTTGCTCAGGCTGGTCTTGAACTTCTGGACTCAGCGGATCCTCCTGCCTAGGGCTCCAAAGTTCTGGTATTACAGGCATGATCTACTGCACTCGGCCCAATTGTTATTACTATACATGCTTCTCCAAAGAAAATTCATTTCTGTGAGTGATAAGGAGGGTTGTTACCTCTGAAGTCAACCAATTCCACACTTGTCCACAATGATGACAGAACTGCTAAATGTCTCTTGGTTAAGACATTAAGTTCTAATAATAATTCAACAACATAATTTCATTAAACATTTAACAAGGGTCTACATTGGGCCAAAAAGGGTGTTAGCTGGTAAAACATAATTAACTCATGTAAATAAGACTGTGTATATCAGAGTACATTTGCTCTCATCTTGATGTGAAAGTGCCATGTGTGTTTGTGGGTTTTCTGGGGCTTCTCACCCAGAATGCAGGGTCCTCTCAGACAAAGCCCCATTACCACCTACTTCTGAGCCACAATCCAAAGCAGGAACCCTTCAACTACAGTGGGAGGCAGCTGTTCAGCCAGATGTGCCTACTGCACACCTGTCTGACTGCTCTTCCTCCTGGTTTAAGAGAATCTCTCTGAGGAGGGATACAGGCAGTCTAGGGGTAGAAGCAGGGTGCAAGGGGCTGAAAGTTGTGTATTTTGAAAAGGTCTCCTGAGTAATTTGGGCCCACATCCAAATTAGAGCACTATGCACTCCACTGAGAACAGCACTAAATCAGAACCATAGGTATTTTCTCATTTGAAATTGAGGGAACTTGTCCCACATGGTAACTAAGGATTCTGCTACCCCAACATCTGTGGAGCCTTTGTTATATGATTGCCATTTGTAGCCAGTGAAATATGTAGTTATAACACAATGTCCACAGTTTGGATCCTCAATGGCAGAGTCAACAGCAAAGTCTAAATGGTTGGTTGTGCAACCTGATTGCTATTATTCCTAGCAGCATTCTAAACATGACTTTTTGTCACAAAAATAATATACGCTCATTGTAGAAAATAAATGTAAACATATAGACAAAACCCCAAAACTATGATGCATTACTAAAAGTCTAAACCAAAACAGGTTAAAAGCATCGCATAAGAAATGGTCATAAGTGTTTTTGGAGGGAGGGAAACTTATAACTGTAAGACTTATCAGTTCCTAATATAGGAAGCTGGAATACTGAAAAAAGAAAGCCTGAAGCTTGAAATACTCAATAGCTGGGGATCATTAAGTTCAGGAGGGAAAAATCCTACACAGCAGGTACTACACCCCACTGTCACTGATGGGTCAGGAGTGAATAGTACCTGTAGGGCCAACAGGTTTTTTTTTCCTTTTGAGACAAGGTCTTGCTCTGTTACCCAGGCTGAAGTGCAGTGGCACAATCACAGCTCACTGTAGCCTTGACCTCCTGGGCCCAAGCAATCCTCTCACCTCAGCTTCCCGAGTAGCGGGACTAGAGGCGTGCACTACCACACCTACTTTTTGTAGAGATGGGGTTTTGCCATGTTGTCCAGGCTGGTCTCAAACTCCTGAGCTCAAGTGAACCACCTGCTTAGGTTTCCCAAAGTGCTGGGATGACAGGCCTGAGCCCCCGTGCCTGGCCTGTGCCAACAGTTGATGCCCAAGTGTAAGCTCCTTAAGAGCAGGCACGTGCCTTACTGTCACTGATCCGCTGCAGGATCCACTCCGTATGCATTTGTAAAATAAAACGGTGGTAAGAGTTATTATCATTATGTAAAATACTGCATTAAGAAGGCGAAGCATGTAATACAGTTTTGGAAGGTTTCCATTCAGAATGTTCAAGAAAATGTGCTGGTGCTTAATGAATCTTCAGCTACTGGAAAATTTGCTTAGGTAGGACATCTTCCCCTGTGACAACCAACACTGGTATTGCTGTATTCTTTTCTTATCTTGTCATAACTGGTCCTCATGTATACATTTTCTCCCAGAACCCACATTTATAGGCTGGAAAATCCCCTCAATGCATCTGTTACAGACCCTAACTCGTATATACACTATTTCCAAAGAGTTCTTCAAAGGCTCAAAAGAAACCATTGAAAAGCGTGATAAATAGGCAGATGGTGGTCGGTTTAAGAACAGAAAGAGCGTGGCTTCTCTGGCATTGTTAGTTGTGGTGGTGTTTTCATATAAGTTCCCTTTTGCGTCCTTTTAAGGAGCTGTTACGCAAAATCTGGGCTGTGCCACCCTACGTACCCCCATCAGAACAAGGGCCTCTGCTTTAGCTTCTTCTGTTTGAGGAAGATGAAGGTTCATTTCATCCCCATCAAAGTCAGCATTGTAGGGTGTACAGACACACTCATTAAATCTGAAGGTCCGGTGGGGCTTGACCCTGGCCTGTGGAACACAAAACAAAACAAAGTAGGAAGAGGAGTTAGGCATTTATCCAAAAGCTTCTCTGTTTGAAACATTAAAAATGGCTTCCTGGAAAACTGGGCACTGGCTTAAGAAAGCAGATTTCCAGTATGTCCTACCCAGTGATATGTATCATTTAAGACTCATTCCCAGCTTGGCCACCATTGCGAAACCCCGTCTCTATTAAAAATACAAAAATTAGCCAGGCATGGTGGCTCATGCCTGTAATCCTGGCTACTCTGGAGGCTGAGGCAGGAGAAAGACTTGAACCCTGGAGGCGGTTGTTGCAGTGAGCCAAGATCAAGATCGCACCACTGCACTCCAGCCTGGGTGACAGAGCGAGACACCGTCTCAAAAAAAAAAAAACAAAAAACAAACTCACTCAAGAAGCTTTATTAGATCAAACCAAAGCAGTGAATTTCAACAAAGGGGCCAATGTGAAGGCTTCCACTGGCCAAGGATGTCAGGGTTTCAAGTAACAAAAAGATTAACAGCAGAAGTTGATTAAAATACACCAATAAAAACTCATGTGTTTATAATGACACTGAAGAAAGAGAAAGTCAAAACAAAAATCCCAACCAACCTAGTTGGAAGTTACTGAGCACTAACCCCTTTATTTTTTTTTAAATACTTTTTCCTAAGGAAACGAACACAGGAGAGCACTAAGGTCTTATTTCCCAAAACGACAATAAAAGAGAAAGACTTAACCATTTACACGGCCTTTGCTTTATGAGCTACACCTCTGGGCAAGCAAACAGGCCTAATTAACAAGGGGGTATTTTCCATTACAAGAATTCTAGCTAATAAATGTGAAAGGAATAATAGATTCAAAAAGTGGGGTTCCGTTTTGTAGCTCAATAAAATAACACAGGCAATAACAAATGAATGAATTAGAATGAATTCATGGCTTGCATCTTGACTCAAACTGCAAAAAGACATTTTTGAGACAACTGGGGAAATCTGAACATGAACCAGGTATGAACCTGGGAATGTCAAGAGATGACTGTTAATTTTGTTAGGTGTGATGACATCACTCTGGTTATGAGTTTTTCTTACAAATGTAAACTGAATACATAATGAAAAATGACATAGATGTGGGTTCATTGAAGAAAAAAGGAAGGATAAAACAGGTGTGGCTAAATCTTGAAAATTATTGCATATAGAGGATGGCAACCTGTAAGTTCATTAGACCATTCTTTCTACTTTAGTATGTATTTGAAAATTTTCGGCCGGGCGCGGTGGCTCAAGCCTGTAATCCCAGCACTGTGGGAGGCCGAGGCGGGTGGATCACGAGGTCAAGAGATCGAGACCATCCTGGTCAGCATGGTGAAACCCCGTTTCTATTAAAAATACAAAACATTAGCTGGGCATGGTGGCGTGTGCCTGTAATCCCAGCTAGGAGGCTGAGGCAGGAGAATTGCCTGAACCCAGGAGGCGGAGGTTGCAGTGAGCCGAGATCGCGCCATTGCACTCCAGCCTGGGCAACAAGAGCAAAACTCCGTCTCAAAAAAAAAAAAAAAATTTCTATTTTATTATTATTAATTTTAGAGACAGGGTCTCACTATGTTGCCCAGGCTGGAGTGCAGTGGCTATTTATAGGTGCGTTCATAGGATACTGTAGCTTTGAACTCCTACACTCATGCAATCCTCCTGCTTCAGCCTCCTTAGTAGCTGGGGCTACAGGTGTGTGTCACTGCCAGTCAAAAGCCAAGCAAAAGGTTCCAGAAAGAGAAGACTTTAGTTAACCCTCTGCGTTCTCACAATCATAATCCCATAATCACAAACTACTTAGTTATTTCTACTGTTAGGTAAACAGACTGACATAATGTGCTCAGAATACCCCAAAATGAATCTAGAAAAGAATGTTACCATGAGAGCCTGCTTAAACACTGTTTGCAAAGGACCATGGATTAACAGCTTTACAGACAGGAGGCTCTATGAATACTGAACAAATTAAAGCTGCATCTCATTTCCATTTTAAACCTCCAGAAAAAGGAACTGCTGCTGTTGCAAAACTAAATCACCAAAAAACATGGTTTAAGATCTTAGTTAGAGGACTAAGGAAATGCAAGGAAAAAATCTTTTAAGCATTTTAGTCGCTCACTTAGTTAAAACACAAAGTTAAATCAAAAGTTAATTTTCTGGCTGGGCACAGTGGGTCATGCCTATAATCCCAGCACCGTGGGAGGCTGAGTGGAAGGATCCATGGAGCACAAGAGATCGAGACACATCTGGGCAATACACCAAGACCTCAGCTCTACTTTAGCAAAAAAAAAAAAAAAAAAAAAAAAAATTGGTTTAAGAAAAAAAAAAAAAAAAAAAAAAAAAAAAAAGAATGGCTGGGCATGGTGGCTCACGCCTGTAATCCCAGCACTTAGGGAGGCCAAGGCGGGTGAGTCACCTGAGGTCAGTAGTGTGTGACCAGCCTGGCCAACATGGTGAAATCCTGGCTCTACTAAAAATACAAAAACTAGCCAGGCGTGGTTGTAGGAACCTGTAATCCCACCTACTTGGGAGGCTGAGGCAGGAGAATCACTTGAACATAGCAGTGAGCCAAGAATACACCACGGCACTTCAGCCTGGGCATCAGAGCGAGGCTCTTTCTCAAAAAAACCATAAAAGCTGGCCATCATGGCACATGCCTGTAGTCCTAGCTACAGCAGGCTGAGGTGGGAGGACTGCTTGAGCTGAGGCAGTCAAAGCTGCAATGAGCCAGATTGTGCCACTGCACTCCAGCCTGGGTAACAAAGCAAGGCCATCTCTTAAAAAAAAAAAGTCAGCTTTCTGCCATACCTATTTTATATAAGTTTGTGCACACAACACATATATGTGTATGTTTTTGTGAAATCATGCTAGTCACTTTCACACTAACTTTAAATTAAATCCTGTTTTAGTGTTTTGTATGAATATTAAGTTACAAATACTAAAAAATTAATGTCAAAATATATTAAAGCTTACTAAAAGGAAGCTTGAAATTAAAAAGTTTCACTTGGATGTGGGTGCAGTGGCTCACGCCTATAATCTCAGCACTTTGGGAGGCTGAGGCAGGCAGATCACCTGAGGTCAGGAGTTCGAGACCAGCCTGACCAACATGGAGAAACTCCGTCTCTACTAAAAATACAAAATTAGCCAGGTGTGGTAATGCATGCCTGTAATCCCCAGCTACTTGGGAGGCTGGGGCAGGAGAATTGCTTGAACCCAGGAGGCGGAGGTTGCAATGAGCCGAGATCGCGCCATTGCACTCCATCCTAGGCAACAAGAGCAAAACTCCATCTCAAAAAATAAAAAAATGAAAGAAAGTTTCACTCAAACTAAAATGTGAGAGAAGGAGATCAAAAGTTACGAAAGCTTGGGCCAGGTGTGGGGGCTGCTCACACCTATAATCCCAGCACTTTGGGAGGCTGAGGGAGGATCACTTGAGTCCAGGAGTTCCACACTAACTTGGGCAATATAGTGTAGTGAGACCCTCGTTTCAGCCAAAAAAAAAAATTAGCTATCAGTGGTGTCACATGCCTGTGGTCCCAGCTACTTTGGAGGTTGAGGTGGGAGGCTTGCTTGAGCCTAGGAGGTCAAGCTTGCAGTGAGCTGGGATTGTGTCACTGCACTCTAGCCTGGGTGACAGAGCAAGACTCTGTCTCAAAAAAAAAAAATTATGAAAACTTGAGATAACAGGCAATTTAAATTTTAGAAGTCCAGAGTTTAGCATTCAACAGTCATGGCTAATTCCCACACGATGGAAAATTAAACAAGCAATCCCACTCACCAAATGAGCCATAATGCTCAATTTGTGCAGCGAGGGCTGCCGATTGAATAGCACCACATCTCCATCGATGAGGTGTCTCTCTACAATGTCACCATACTTGAGCTCTTGAGCCATCTTTTCCCGATTTCCGTATTTCAAAAACCTGAATGTGCAACAATAAACATGATCTGTGAGAACAAAGTTCTCCCCCCAGTTTCTCCTTCTTCAGATCAGGATTCAATCTTTAATACACCATTTGATAAAATCTAAGATATCTCCATTTTAATGTCATATTCTTATTTTATGCGCCAAGAAAAAAGGCTCCCTGTTAAAACTATGACAGGGTGGGCAAGGTGACTCACTCCTATAATGCCAGCACTTTGAGAGGCCAGGATGGGTGGATTGCTTGAGCCCAGGAGATTGAGACCAGCCTGGGCAACATGGTGAGATCTTGCCTCTACAAAAAAATACAAAAATTAGCCAAGCATGGTGGTGTGTGCCTGTACTCCCATCTACTTGGGAGGCTAAGGTGGGAGGATCACCTGAGCACAGGAGGTGGAGACTGCAGTGAGCCATGATTGTGACACTGCACTCCAGCCTGAGTGACAGAGTAAGACCTCATCTTAAAAAACAAAACCAAACCAAAAAAGCCATTATAAATTTATTTTAAGATATATCCTAATTTTAGAAATGCTAAAAGCCCCAGGAGCCCAGGTGACACAGGCAATGATCTACTTTATATATATTTACTGTATTTCTGTGACAGTCTTGCTCTGTTGCCCAGGCTGGAGTGTAATGGTGTGATCTCAGCTCACTGCAACCTCTTCCTCCCCAGTTCAAGCGATTCTTGTGCCTCATGCTCCTGAGTAGCTGGGACTACATGCATGCGCCACCATGCCCGGCTAATTTTTGTATTTTTAGTAGGAAAGGGGGGTTTCACCTGTTGGCCAGGCTGGTCATGAACTCCTGGTCTCAAGTGATTCTGCTCACCTCGGCCTCCCAAAGTGCTGGGATTACAGGTGTGAGCCATGAAGCCCTGCCCCAATGATCCACTTTAGACTTTAGTATCTACTGTATTTTGTTCTCCTGGATCCAATAACATTACAAGCCTGAGAACAAAGGAGCACTTCATGTATATTCAATGACTGAACAGAGCAAATGACATACCTAGGCTCACGGAAATTTAAACAGATTATTTTCCACATGCCAAAATGACACACAAAGTGTATCCTGGATTGCATTCTGAGGCTGAGTATGACCACAGTGAACTTTGCCATGAGAAGGTAGTTAAATTCAACTAGATTGGGAAAAGATTACCTTTTCATCTGTGTATGTCTCTGCTGAATGAAGTTTGCTCCTGGGTGAACCTCAGGGCCATTTTGAACCAGTTTCCTCAAGAAATTGATGTTTGCTTTGTTTACCTGCAGTACAAAAAACCCACTGAATGGCATCTTAATCTTTACTTTCCTTGTACGGATTCTAGGAGAAAGAGAGGCACCCTGGGTAGCCTGCTGCCTATGGTCTTGAGTATAACGTGAACAACAGACTGGCAAACAAGTGCCCAGCTTCCAGTGTCAACTCAGCTGTTTGCTCACTGGGTGACATGGCATAATCCTTTCTTGGTGCTTGGTTTCCCCACTGGTAAAACAGGTAGGCTAGATTGATCTATAGGGACCATCTGTGATCCTAGAAACAGTTTTGGGGGTAGGGCGTGGGGTTGTAAGGTTTAAAAGTTGTGACACCAGCACCACAAGCCCTGGTCTGCATTGACTGTGTTCTGTAACCTCTTAAACAATTATCTTGTGGAATACCATTTCGGAGAAAGAAACATTTGGATCATTAATAACTCAACTGAGGACACACGATACAAGCTTACCAGGAGCTTCTATGATCTGGGCTAATTGTGAGTCTCAAGGGTAAAGCCAATCAATATTCTCTTGTTAGCAGGTCCTGCAGTTATCTAGACCACAATTTTAAAAAAAGAAAGTATGAGCCAGGCGCGGTGGCTCACACCTGTAAGCCCAGTACTTTGGGAGGCTAAGGTGGGTGGATCACTTGAGGTCAGGAGCTCAAGACCAGCCTGGCCAACATGGTGAAACCCCGTCTCTACTAAAAATACAAAAATTAGCTGTGTGTGGTGGGCACCTGTAATCCAAGCTACTCAGGAGGCTGAGGCAGGAGAATCGCCTGAACCTGGGAGGTAGAGGTTGCAGTGAGCCGAGATTATGCCACTGCACTCCAGCCTGGGCAATAAAGTGAGATTCAGTCTTAAAAAAAAAAAAAAAAAAAATAGTACTAGCTGGGCACAGGGGCCTGTAATCTCAGTGACTTGGGAGGCTAAGGTGGGATGATTGCTTGAGGCTGGGAGTTCAAAACCAGTCTGGGCAACACACTGAGAATCCCATCTCTAAAAAAAATTTTTTTTTTTTTTGAGACGGAGTTTTCACTCTTGTTACCCAGGCTGGAGTGCAATGGCACGATCTCGGCTCACCGCAACCTCCGCCTCCCGGGTTCAGGCAATTCTCCTGCCTCAGCCTCCTGAGTAGCTGGGATTACAGGCACGCGCCACCATGTCCAGCTAATTTTTTTGTAGTTTTAGTGGAGACGGGGTTTCACCATGTTGACCAGGATGGTCTCGATCTCTTGACCTCGTGATCCACCCGCCTCGGCCTCCCAAAGTGCTGGGATTACAGGCGTGAGCCACCGCGCCCGGCCAAAAATTTTTTTTAAATTAGCTGAGCATAGTGATGTGCACCTGTAGTCCTAGCTACTTGGGAGGCTGAGGCAGAAGGATGGCTTGAGCCCAGGAGTTTGAGGTTACAGTGAGCTATGAGTGTACCACTGCACTTCGGCCTGGGTGACACAGCGAGAGTCTGTCTCTTAAAAAAATAAAAGCCTTTCTGGGAATGTAGCAATAGCCTTAAAATGTTCAAATGCTTTGACTCAGTGACTGTAAGGTTTTAAAAATAAAAATCTATCCCAAGAATATTAACTAGGGGTAATGTTTACCATTTAGTTTAAAATATGAGGTATGAACCAACGTAGAAAAGTGTCTAAGATTTTTCTTTTTTTAAAAGATGGGGTCTCACTCTCACCCAGGTTGGAGCGCACTGGTGTGATCTCGGCTCAATGTGACGTCTAACTTCCATGCTTAAAAAATCCTTCCACCTCAGCCTCCTGAGTAGCTGGGTCCACAGGTGTGTGCCACCATGCCTGCCTAATTTTTTGTATTTCTGGTAGAGACAAAGTTTTCACTATGTTGCCCAGGCTGGTCTTGAACTCCTGAGCTCAGGCAATCCACCTGCCTCGGCCTCCCAAAGTGTTGGGGTTACAGGCGTTAGCTACAATGCTTGGTCAAGATGTAACTAACTGGAAAAAAGCGTTGCAGAAGAGTAAGTATAGGGTATATATAAGTATATACATGAAGCCAGGAACAAATGTGGCTGCAGATGTTTTAGAGACTATATACCACCATATATGTATAAAACAAACTGGGAAGAGACATACACTCATATAAACCAAACTGTGGGTTGGGTGGGTTACTAGAGACGTTCTACTGCCTGTTTGCTATACCAAAATACCACATAAAAAACTGAATTTAAGACAAAGAATTGAGCAGCTGAGTGGTCACGTACCTTCTCAGGAAAAGTCAGAATTTTGGCCACATGGACTGGCACAGCTACCTCATCAATCCGGAGGTTGGGGTCGGGCGAGATGACTGTTCTGCCAGAAAAATCCACTCTCTTTCCGGAGAGATTCCCTCTAAATCGACCTAAATAGCCAAAAACATGTCATAGGTCCCCGTGGCATACCATGTGCTGATGGGAATCATAAGAACAGAGATTGAGAAAAGCCTCTAACTTCCAATTAGAGAAGCTGTACAGACACACCATGAAAAGGAACCAAAGACAGCGGGCTGGCTTCTACACGTCTTGTTGGAAACCTACCCTGTTTTCCCTTCAGGCGCTGGACAAAACCTCTGGTCCACTTCTTGGGCGCCATGTTGAGGGGGATGCCCGACAGCTCACTGTTAATGTAGAGGGCGCACTGCAGCTGCAGAAAGTCCCAGTCCTCCATGATCATCTGTGTCTTTGCTCCTGAGATCCGATGCTGAAACCAGCACAGCCCCAACAGAAACAAACCTGTTCAGCTTGATTTTTCTCACATTTTCTTGACCAGAAGTTTTTGGATAGATATACTATAAAACTTACAAGCTAATGGGAAGGCACTGACCTTTTTAATAACATCATTGAGGAAAATGATTTCTGTCAATTTCATTGTCAGATCATCTTCATTGGTGCCAGACTTCAAATCACTCACAACGGAGGGTCTGATACACAAAGGAGGCACCAAAAGTCGCGTGAGAATCAAATCGGACGGCTTTCCAGCTTCTGGGTTCATCAGAAGGAGGGGAACATCTTCAGCTGGGATTCGTTTAAATAAATTCAGAACTACTAAGGGATTCAAGTTTTCCTGTGGAAAGGACGAAAGGCAGAAATGAAGATACTATGCTAGTTTTCCATAGCTTGGGCCAGGTTTTCCTTCACCATGTTCTTTCACCTATCTGTTACTTCGGATAAGTGACAACAGAGATTTCTGAGGATGACATGCTATGCTGCAAGAGCCTTAAAAATGTTTATGTCTTTTATTCCAAGCCAAAAATTCCACTTCTCATAATTATCCCAAGGGGTGTAACTTCAGAAATGAACACAAAGATTTAGCTACAAGAATGTTCACAAAACCTGGGTATTTTTTTTTTTTTTTTTTTTTTTTGTAAGCAGGTAATGAAAGCTGTTCTTAATAGTGAAAAGTTGGAAATAGCCTGACAGGTTACCAGCTAAATAAAATCATGGTATATCTCTATGTGGAAAAGCAGGAAGTCATGTGAAAAAAAAAAAAAGATACTATATAAACGTAGCAATTGACATCAAAAGTGTCTATAAAATATTGGTAGCTGGAATAAGCACGTATATGACTAGTCTCACATCAGGGGAAAATGTACATCTTTGTACAGAGAAAAGGAAATGGAAGCATTCACTGAGGTGTTAATAGAGCTGTCTTTAGGCAAGCTGAATCACATCTTTCTGATTCTTTTTTATATTTAAATTTTCTTTATGGACTTAAATTAGCTTTGTATTGACATTATTTAATACAACTGCAATGCTGTAAACAACTTACCTGCAATATAAGTAATATGCAAATTATTAGAGAGAGCCAAAGATCAAAGGTAACAATAGTCAACTTGTCTTGTTGCTTACTTATGAAATTTCCTGCGGATCTACAATTGTGTGACTCAGAGTGTATGTTATAAGTACAATTTACTAAGTATAACTTAATGAGATGGGGAACAAAGTTAGAAATAAACGTTTGAACAGCTACTGCCTTTACGACACTGTAGCCAGAGAAAGTTATTGCTGTCCTGCTTTGGAGGTCATCATAGTGTAGTTGGAAAGGAGATGCAAGAAACTGCACTAGAGAGGTCTTCTATCCAGGTCCTTGCCTGGAGCAGAATTCCCTTCCTCAGCTTTCCTGTCTTCTAGCAATGGGCACCTCACTACCACCTGAAATTGTGTTAACAGAAATGTAGGTATGGGAAAAAGGCCAGAACTTACCTGGAGTACCACCACAGTCAGTATAGGCTGAGTATCCTCGATCTGAAATGCTTGGGACCAGAAGTATTTTGGATTCTTTTGGATCTTGAAATATTTGCACTATACTTGCCAGCTGAGCATTCCTAATCTGAAGACCTGAGATCCAAAGTGCTCCATTGAGCACTTTCTTTGAGTGTCATGTTAGTGCTCTGAGTTTAGGATTTTGGATCTCGGATTTTCAGATTAGGATAAGAGACTGTCAAGAGTGACATAACTGCCTCCTAAGAGGATCATGGAAGAAGCTGCCAACTTATTCTGCTATGCACTGGGAAACTGAGCAGGGACTGATGGAGACAGCACAGGAAAGGCTCGGTTTTGCACAAGGAAGACCACCTTATCGACTAGAGCTCTCTGTGATGCAGTGGGCTGCCTCGGGTGGTGCTGAGAGAACATCAGCCTGCCACTCAGTGTGCTAGGGACATTGCGGAAAGCATTTCCACCTGGACTGATGACCTCTATGGAGAGACTCATCTGCAGGGTCCACAAACCCTGGACTTGTGTTGACATAGATCTGGGTATGTGTACATACTATAGTTTCTGTCCAATCCCTGAAGTGGGGGCACGGGGGATGTCTGTGACCCAGAAAAGGTCAAGAACCACTGCTCTAGGGTCTCTTCCAACTCAGTCATGCTGTGCTGCCTGTACGCCACAGGTTCCATATTCCCGAAAATTAAACAGGTGGGGAGCGCATCAGAACATGGACAGTCCTGAGATTAGTGAGCAGGGGGCCATGGGCCCACTTGTATGCAAGCCCTCTTCATAAAGGGTGAACATACTCAATGATGCAGTATCCCTTAGATCCAAAAGGGGCCCTCTCTGAGGAGGGCTGCGTGGAATTAGACAAACGGTGAATCCATGTGTTGCCCTCTTCCACATTCCCCAGGTAGTAGAAGACCCAGGACGACTTAATGACTATGGAGGACCTGCCACTGCTCCACGTGTCATGACAGGCATCAAACAAAAATGCACGTTGTCAAAGAACAGTTATAACACCGAAGGGTAGGATCAGAGGTGGTTCAGATAGCAGAGGCGGCTTCGTGAGAGCAGCTAAGGGACTGGAGGACGGCTGGGTTGGAAGAGGGAGGGAGGCTTCGCCAGGCTGAAGGAACACTGGGAGTACAAGCGTGCAGGCAGAGAGGTGGGATGAACCCTCAGCTACATTCATTATGATCATGACTGTGACAGGAGTGGTGGTGGCAGTGATAAATACTACTGCAACTGGGCAACAAGCTCCAAGCACTTGCTATGTGCCGGGCCATGCACTAAACACCTGATCTGAAACTCATCTCTCAATCCTCCCAGCAGCTCTAAAGCAGACACTCTTGCAATCCCATGCTACAGATGAAGAAACTGGAGGCCAGGTTAGGTCACACGCCCCATGTCACAGAATTGGTAAGCAGCAGGGCTGGCTCTAATCTCATGTCTATCTGACCCCAAGGCCAAGGCTCTTGACTACCACCTGAATTCTCTAGGGTGTCAACTCTGGTAAAGTGGGGTGCGGTGGACAGGGAGCTGGTGGCAGTGGGGGAATGCCCGGAGGTCCTAGTTGGAGGCACTAGACAGGTGATTCTTCATCAGGAGGTGGGTCCCTCCCGGGCCAAATCACTTAGGAGACATTTTCAAACAAAACGCCTCCCAGGACCTGCAGGACAATCACTGTTACTGCTGAGAGCTTGCGGAGGCAGAGAAGTGGTCCTCGCAAGCAACGGGACTGTCTGCAGGTCCCTGGGGAGGAGAATTTATGTGGTAGTGGTATGTTAGGGAGGCTGGTCTCAGAGCAGAGCAGTGAGTGAGGAGGAGATGCAGGTGAGGCCACAGCCAGGAGGCACATTACCCCTCGGGCTCGCTCGACAGGCTGCCACCAGCTCAGAGAGCTCCTCACTTCCATGGCAGTACAAGGACAAACATACCTTTTCCTTAAATTCCTCTGTGATTGCTTAATTCTAACTGCCTTGGAGAGATCTCCACTTGAATCAATTGCTGATGCTCGCCCTCCCTGTTTCCAGGAGTACTGCCCTTTCTCCACATGTCCACATATGGGCACTCACTCACCTCTGATCCCTCCCCTCTAACACCCATCTCCACTGCGGCTGGTCTATTCCCATCCATTCTTACTGCATACAGTTTTCTTGTACTTTATTATCCATGTGAGGAATAGTTTATGCCCTGTATAGCTATGATTTTAAAATCTTTTACCATAAAAATGTAACGTTACCCACACAATTAAAAATGTATACTGGCTGGGCGTGGTGGCTCTCATGTCTATAATTACTACCTGGGTGTGGTGGCTTTTATGTCTATAATTCCAGCACTTTGGAAGGCTGAGGCGGGTGGGTCACCTGAGGTCAGCAGTTTGAGACCAGCCTGGCCAACATGGTGAAACTCCATCTCTACTAAAAATACAAAAATTAGCTGGGCATGGTAGCAGGCACCTGTAACTCCAGTTACTCGGGAGGCTGAGGCAAGAGAATTGCTTGAACCCAGGAGGTGGAGGTTGGAGGTTGCCAAGATTGTGCAGCTGCACTCCAGCCTGGGCAACAGAGTGAGATTCTCAAAAAAAAAAAAAAAAAAAAAAAAGGTGTTACTGTTAAAAATGATGAAGGCCAGGGAGCAGTGGCTGACACCTGTAATCCCGATACTTTGGGAGGCTGAGGCAAGAGGATTGCTTGAACCCAGGAGTTCGTAGCCTGGGCAACACAGCAAGGCCTTGTCTCTACAACAAATTAAAAAATTAGCTGGGCATGTGCCTGTAGTCCCAACTACTTGGGAGGCTGACGTGGGAGGATCACTTGAGCCTGGGAGGGTGGGGCTGCAATGAGCCACGATCACACCACCGCACTCCAGCCTAGGTGACAGAGCAAGACCTCACCTCAAAAATTAAAATAATATATAAACAAATATATAAAATAATATTCAAAAAAAGAACTAAGGTAAAAACACAAACAAAGGGACAGAGTTGGTGGCACACACCTATAATCCTAGCACTTTGGAAGGCTGAGGTGAGAGGATCACTTGGGCTCAGGAGTTCATGACCAGCCTGGGCAACACAGCAAGAACCCATCTCAATTAAAAGCAAAAGCAAAAACAAAAACATGTGGCATCACAAGGCCAGTCCACATTAACCTAGTGTTAGATAAACACTTGTTATGGTCAAATAAGAATTGCTGGAGAGCTGCTGAACCTAACTGGCCCTCTCATTTTGGAAGACAGTGGGCATCTAGGGATGGGGTGGAGGTGGGGGAGGGAGTATGTGTGTCATGTGTGGAAGAGGCAGGCAGAAGGTGGGCGTGCATTCTCAGGCTCACCTGTGCCCTTCCCAGCAGAGGCTCCACTTCTTTATTATGTTCAATGGCTGTTTCAAAAGACTGAAGGAAATTTGATACAATGGGATCCACCACTTTTTTGTTGGTCTTATATTTCTCATGAATTATCTTCAGTAATCCACACTTCTTTACAGTACCTATAAGGGTTAATATAATTACCCACAGTTAAAAAATTAGGTTCTCAGATTGGCCAGAGGTTGTAATGTGGTTAATGAAATCACTGAAACTACTATAGCAATAAAAGATGAGAAGTCCACTTCCTAATAGGACATCAGTTGTTAGGCTCTTAGGCCTAATTTATAGGGAGAGAAGCTGACTCCAGAACATTACGTAAAACTATTAAACTAAACAGAAGACACTGTGTGAAAAGGGATACGGCCCAGCCTTCTGTGCATTCCACCCACCATTAAAAGCACCACAGTGATGGCAGATGTTCTTCTTTCGGCACTTGTCAGAGATTTTCTTCTTCAGTCCTCGCTTCTGAAGGTAGGTCAGGCCGGGCCTCTTCAGATAGTCCAGAAACTGCTTCTTCTCCTCTTGGGACAGCATGATATGGCAGCAGGTTTTACAGATCATCTTTTTCAAATTAAGCAAGACAGATAAAAGCATAAGGGAGAATGAAAAATTCTTGTCTTTTAAAAATGCTGTCACCCTGTCTTGTGCCCTTAACTGAGTGACCATATACACAGATCTGCAAATGGCTCCATACTATGGATTCGCATAGAGAGAAAGCCTGTGTTCACCAGATTAGCAGTACTCACGGCCAGTAGCCAGACTTTGTTCACTTTGTTTTTTTCCTTTGTGCTATTCTGCATTGTTTGAACTACTACTGTTATTTAACAACATGTATCTACCATCTTCTCAGCGTAAATAAAATGAATGATTCTTGAGTGATTTAATGTAGTGTGAGAGGAAAATATTATGTATTTGGCATAAAAACGTCCCCTAGATGTATCCCCCACCACTCACAATTCCTAAGTTCATTCCAGTGTCCCTGACCAATCACTCCAGAATTTATGTCTTGTAAATTGGCACCTGTGTGCTTACCTGTAAGATGCCTATGACTGCTCTGAAGTACCCTACATGAAAACACGGCAACTCTAGGTCGATATACCCGTAGTGGCCTAGACAGTCAGCCAAGTTTTTCCCACAGGTTTCACATGGACGATCCTTCTCACTCGTCCCCTTTGGAAAAAAGCACACCCAATGATCAACACAGACTGCTGGATGGGAAAGAGGGCTCAGTCATCATGCCTGGTCAGGTGACAAAGAATCATTTATTTTGCTTTTTAAATTTTCTTTCTGAGATCACTTCCCACTTTTTTTCCTTTTTCTCTTTTATTTTTCATGACTTGGAATCAGAACCAGGTATTCCTACCTTGCTGACTAAAGGCCAGAGTTCTTGACTTGGTCTGATACGTGCAGGGGAGTTGGGGAGATGGAAGGAAGCCCTTGCTCCTTTCAGTCTGGTAAGTCACCAGTTTTATCAACAGGTACTCAGAAGGGTCGAGGGCCTTACCATCCTATGGTCGAGCACCCCATATAGCAAGGGGGCGTGTTGGTTGTCCTGGCTGTACAGGTTCTTACTCACAACTTGTATGTGTGCTTGTTGGCGCATCTCCTCGGGTGACTTCATTCCAAAACAGATGTGGCTTCTGGAATGGGAAGAAAAAAGGTAAAAATTACAGCAAAACCTCTGACCAAAAATATCCATTACATACACAGCCCACCATAACCAATATATCCTTCCAGCTATCTCCACTTGCTTTTCCTACCAGTATTAAATATATTTAACCCTTTCTCATTTTTCCTTCACAAACATTCCTTCATCTTGCGGGAAGCCAGTTTCTATTCTCACCATCAAAGCAACAGTGCTCAAAAGGCCACCTAGACAAACTACCTGCTGCTGAATCCAATCAGAACTTCCTCATTTTACCTCTGCAGCACTGGCAGCACCCTGCCCAATCCTGAAGTGCTTTTCTCTCAGTTTTGGTGACACCACATACTCTTTGAGTTTTCTTCTTCCCTTCTCTGGCTGCTCCTTGCACAATCGCTTTTGAGGTCTTTTCTTCCACTGCTATCCCTTAAATACCGGTGTACTGCACCACCTAGCATTACAATCTCCCTCCTCTTATCTTCTCATTCTACACATTCTCCTGAGTGACCATGCCACTCACATACATGTTGATGTCTATCAAATCTATCTCTACAGGCCAGCTACTGCTACCCAACTGGACATCTGTATACATACCTCCTCCTGGACAGTTCCACTTGGGTATCTCACGGGCACTTCAAACCCCACACATTGAACACAGACCCCAATACTTTTTTTCCCATATCTGTCCCTTCATTCATTCTTCCAACAAATTGGGTGTTTCCTATGTGCCAGGCACCATCCTAAAGGCTGAGGAGACAGAGTAGCTAAGACAGAAAAGGTCCATGCCAACACAGAACTCACTCGGGGTGGGAAAGACAGACCACAAACAAACAGATACGCAAATGTGAACAGAGGTAGACGTGATATAAGCAGTAGAGTCTGAAGAACTACTTTACGTGGCATGGTCAGAAAGCTTCTCTGTAAAACTGACAATTAACCAGAAGGAAGAGCATCTGAAGTGGAGAGAATGACTAGGGCCAGGGTCCTGGGACTGGCACAAGCTTGGCATTTTTAAGAAACCAAAGAAATCAGTATATACTGCATCATAGAAAGCTAATAATACAAGATGAAGTCAGCGAAGCATGCAGGGGCTAAAGCATGAGGGCTTGGGAACTTTGGTAGAAATTAATTTAAATAATGTAAATGGTAGTGCAACGGAAAGCTGCTAGAGGATTTTTTTTTTTTTTTCTGAGACAGAGTCTCACTCTGTTGCCCAGGCTGGAGTGCAGTGGTATGATCTCAGCTCTCTGCAACCTCTGCCTCCTGGGTTCAAACAATTCTCCTGCTTCAGCCTCCCATGTACCTGGGATTACAGGCATGAGCCACCATGCCTGGCTAAGTTTTGGATTTTTAGTAGAGATGGGGTTTTACCATGTTGGCCAGGCTGGTCTCAAACTCCTGACCTCGTTATCTGTCAGCCTCGGCCTCCAAAAGTGCTGGGATTACAGACATGAGTCACCACTCCTGGCCACTGCTAGAGGATTTTAAGCTAAATTGACATAGCCCTAATTTGCACTTTAACAGAAACACTTGAGTTGTTTTGTGAGAATGTATTATATCTGACTGGGAGCAGGTGTACAGGTGTGTGTGAAGGGCCAGTGTGGGTGCAGAGCTGCCATATGGGAGGATGCTGCATCCACCTAGGTAGGACACCTGTTCCAGCGAATGGCAACCATCCACAGAGCTGCCCAAGCAAGGCATTCTGTACACCCATCTCATATCTCCTTGCCTTCATCCCTAACAGTCCTTTCAATTTTACACCTTAAGCCTCTCTGAAATCCACCTCTCCCAATGACTACCACTCTAGTGCAAGTCGCCAGATCCCCTGCCTGGATCCATGCAATGGCTTCCGAGGTCTCCCTATCTCTCATTCTTTCCACCATGAATCAAGAGATTTTCCAGGAGAACTCTTATCAAGATACTCTCCTGCTCAAAATCTTTCAAAGGTTCCTCACTGCCTGCAAGATACTTAATACAGCTTCGAGTCTTCTGCTTCCTTCTCATTGACCATGCTCTTTGGCTCTCTTATGCTCCTTGAGTTTGGTCTGCTTTCTTTGGCCTGGATCCATTATGTACTCTAGAAACCCCGTTGTTACTGCACTTGTCATATCCAGTGTTGACTTGTGTACCTTCTCCAACTATATTAGGCAGCAAAAGTTTTATTCACATCCTATCTTTAACGTCCAACACTGGGTGGGTGTAACACGAAGTACCCTCCTCAGTGTCTGCTGTAAGAATGATGATTCCCTCTCCCCCAGCCTTTTTTTTTTTTTTTTTTTTTTGATACAGCGTCTGACTCTGTCAACCAGGCTGGAGTGCAAGAGGTTGGCTCACTGCAACCTCTGCCTCCCAGGCTCAAATGTTTTTTCCAGCCTCCGTCTCCCCAGTAGCTGGGACCACAAGCGCGCGCCACCACGCCCGGCTAATTTTTGAATTTTTGTTAGAGACGGGATTTCGCCATGTTGCCCAGGCTGCTCTCGGAACTCCTGAGCTCAGGAGATTCACCCGCTTCTGCCTCCCAAAGTGTTGGGATTACAGGCCTGAGCCACCCCGCGCCCGGTTGGATTCAATTTCCTAAAGAGAACTATAAGAAGGAGCATCCGACTCATAAGGCCTTTCTGAAGGCAAAAGCCCGAATATAGCAGCTTCATTTCTGACACTGCCATCCGTCGGCCTGCGGTACAGCTTTCTAGCTGGCAACCCCATCATTTAGGTGAGCAACTGCCGCCTCCCTGTCAGACGCTCTGCAGCTGACCGAATTAGAGACAGTCCCTGCCCCAGATTGCTCCCCTCGCTGCAGCAGGGGATAGGTTCGCTGAAGAACAGGGGTCATCGTATGACTTCAGGAGAACGCGAGCTTTGGCCCAGGGTGCACGAATCATTAAGGCTCAGCCCATTCTGCCTTCTCCGCCCAAGTCCAGGGACCTCTCGAGGTGCTGAATCCCCTCGGCATGACCAATGCTCTTTGACCTACGCTGGTACTTCTGGGCGTTGCTCACACCTGTGGGACAACTGGCCCTCCCCTTCCCATTGGACCCCATCTCTGACCCTCCGAGACCCGGGACCGCTGACCTCGAACCCCTGCCCTATTTCTCCGCCCTTTGGCCACTTTTTCTCCTCCTTACATTTTCTTGGCCACATCCGTCTCCCGGAACTGCTCCTTCACCATGATGACAGCTGCCAAGACGCCTCCTTGGCACTCGGGAAGCTAGATTAGAGAAACGATGCTCTCCGCACCTCCTGGGGCTGCTTCTTGACTGGCCTCTAACACAGCGGCAGCATCCTCTCGGCCACCGTAGAGTGCCCCACGTGTCCGCTTCTCTTCCGCTACTCGCCGGCGCGTCTGTCTGTCAAGAGAGACTTCCGGCATGCTGCTTTTTTTTTTTTTTTTTTGCCCTCTCCCTGCACCGTCACCTGGTGGCGCTTCCGGGAAACAGCACCGAGGCCTGCGCTGTATTTTAAAAATCCCATTTCTGGTCAATTTCTCCAGGTAATCAGACACCTACGGAGAAACAGCATGTAACTCTTTGTCTCAAGACTTTTAGACAGGCAGAGGGCCAAAACGTGCATAAAATGGAAAATCATCATCATTAACATCAGTACCATTTAAATCAAGAGACTAATTGTTTAAGGGAAGGTGGAGGCTAAAATGAACTGTCTGGAGGACCAACAACGGAAAAATAAACAGAGCAGAAACTATGGGCGCACATGTGCCTCCAGTACATGAAGTTATTTGGGGGGAGGGGAGAAAGAATTAAACTTATATTCTTGATTACAAAAACAGCTGAAAATCTGTTGGAGTGAAAATAGCCATGGTGATCTACAGAAGGAAAGGGAGAATGGAAAGTAAAGATCATTCATATCTTGAAATAGTCTACAGTCTGTGACAGCTTGTGGGAGGTCATCCTAGTGTGATATCTTGGTGCACTGGACCAGCAAGGAAATCACATTACCCCAGGGCTCAGTGCTATAAAACCTAGAACTTATTCTTCATTTGTGAGAAACTCAAAACAGAACTTAACAATATGTTTAACAACTTTCAATTTAAGAAGGGATGCTATCTCATTTTCGGATCCTCACTAGCAAAACACAATGTCACAGACAAAAAACAAGGCATATCAGGTTTTACTAATCTATTTCAGTAGTCCATCACTTAATGTGTCTTTGGAATAATGTTGACAATATTATACCAACAAGGTTTGGATCGTGGGTGACGTATCATCTAGAGGGTAAGAGCTGAAGTTCTGAAATCACAGTGCCATCATGGGAGTCTACCTTCCACCATTTAAAGTTGTGTAGGCTGGGCATGTGACTCACGTCTGTAATCCCAGCACGTTGGGAGGCAAGGTGGGTAGATTACGACGTCAGGAGTTTGAGACCAGTCGGACCAATATGGTGAAATCCCCATCTCTACTAAAAAATACAAAAATTAGGCATGTTGGCACACGCCTATAATCCCAGCTACTTGGGAGGCTGAAGCAGGAGAATCACTTGAACCTGGGAGGCGGAGGTTGCAGTGAGCTGAGATCATGCCACTGCACTCTAGCCTGGGTGACAGAGTAAGGCTCCGCCTCTAAATAAATAAATAAATAAAGTTGTGTGACCTTGGGAAAGTTATTTAATCTTGTTGTGTGTTAGTTTCCCCATTTATAACATGGGTGGGTAATAGGTACCCTATTTCTTAGAGTCTGTGGGAAGGTTAAACAACAAAATGAAGGTAAAACTAATTAGAATGTAACAGGAGAACTCGAGCTTTGGCCTAGGGTGCACTTATAGTTAATAAGGATAGTATTAACTATCCTTATTTATTATTATTATTTTTTTGAGATGGAGTCTCTCTCTGTTGCCCAGGCCGGAATGCAATGGTGTCATCTTGGCTCACTACAACTTCTGCCTCCGGGATTCAAGTGATTCTCCTGCCTCAGCCTCCCAAGTAATTGGGATTATAGGCATGCGCCACCACACTTGGCTAATTTTTTGTATTTTTAGTAGAGACAGGGTTTTACCATGTTGGTCAGGCTGGTCTTGAACTCCTCATGACCTCAGGTGATCTGCCTGCCTAGGTCTCCCAAAGTGCTGGGATTACAGGCATGAGCTACTGCCAACTCATGCCTGTAGTGGTCAACTATCCCTATTCTTTTTTTTTTTTTTTTTTTTTTTTTTTTTTGAGACGGAGTTTCGCTCTTGTTACCCAGGCTGGAGTGCAATGGCGCGATCTCGGCTCACCGCAACCTCCGTCTCCTGGGTTCAGGCAATTCTCCTGCCTCAGCCTCCTGAGTAGCTGGGATTACAGGCATGCGCCACCATGCCCAGCTAATTTTTTGTATTTTTGGTAGAGACGGGGTTTCACCATGTTGACCAGGATGGTCTCGATCTCTTGACCTCGTGATCCACCCGCCTCGGCCTCCCAAAGTGCTGGGATTACAGGCTTGAGCCACCGCGCCCGGCTAACTATCCCTATTCTTAAGAAAATAGTTGATGGGGCATGGGGCAGGCTCACACCTGTAATACCAGCACTTTGGGAGGCTGAGGCCGGCCGATCACTTGAGGTAAGGAGTTGGAGACCAGCATGGCCAACATGGAGAAAACTCGTCTCCACTAAAAATACAAAAAGCCGGAAGTGGTGGTGCATGCCTGTAATTCTAGTTACTGGGAGGGCTGAGGCAGGAGAATCCCTTGAACCCGGGAGGTGGAGGCTGCAGTGAGCCGTCATCAAGCCATTGCATTCTAGCCTGGGTGACGAAAGCTAGACTCCATCTCAAAAAAAGAAGAAAAAAGAAAAGAAAAAGAAGAAAAAGAAAATAGGAAAGCTGCCTGAAAAGCTTGCACCTTGGACTCCTTGTCTGCACTAAGATTTGGGAAATTCTTCTTATTCTTTCTCCAGCACATGTATATTTACATTCTTTACATGTCTGTTTCACGTTAAGGAAAATATTTCTGGATCAACCAAATATATATTTTTTCCTTCTTTTCTTTTCGTTTCTTTCTTTTTCTTTTTCTTGAGACGGAGTTTCACTCTTATTGCCCAGGCTGGTGTGCAATGTCGAGATCTCGGTTTACCGCAATCTCTGCCTCCCGCAATCTCTGCCTCCTGGGTTCAAGCGATTCTCCTGCCTCAGCCTCCGGAATAGCTGGGATTACAGGCATGCGCCACGGTGCCCGGCTTTTTTTTTTTTTTTAAGTTGGGAGGGGGTTTCGCCATGTTGGCCAGGCTGGTATCGAACTCCTGACCTCAGCTGGCCCGCCCGCCTCGGCCTCCCAAAGTGCCGGGATTACAGGTGTTGTCATGGAGCCCAGCCAAATATTTTTTAAAAGCTAATTTTGCGTAAGGACCAAGATTTGCAGAAAAATACAAATTAAAGAGATCTTTTATTTTCAAGTAGAGACTCATGAAAGTCTCAAAAATTAATAATTATGAATAATGAATTAGAATGGGCAATGTTGCCTACTTGAAAAACAAAGGTTTTAAAGTCAGGGGTTCCTGAAGTTCCTCTAGCTGTACAGTATAACGAGGAGGCTGCTCCAGAGGATATTCTAAAATGCTTTCCAGGTTTACCCACCTCTAACGCCGAAGAAGGCAATTTAAACTAATTTGGTTTACCGCAATTCAAGTACGTGCAATTCAACCTAATTAATTGAACTGAAATTGAACATGTGCTTGCGTATTCGGCTCGAGCTATTCTGGCTCCGGATTGGCCAGTTCAGAGTCCAAAATGTGTGGCCAAAGGTCTGTGCGGTGAGGCCGTAGGCAGCTTCAATCAGGCATCGGCGCGGATAGCCTCACGGCCTGGCCACGCCCCCACGCCGGCGCTTCCCGGGGTCCTTCCGTGCGCGTTGATATGATTGGCCGGCGAACCGTGGCTTTCTTTTCCTCCCGGGCTGTGTAAGGATAGGCCGCCATCATGGTGAGTCTCTTTGGGCCCGGGAAGTTATCTGCCGCGTATCCGAGCCATCCTTGGTCCCCGGGTCTCAATATCTGAGCTATAGGCACGCGAAGCCCGGTTGCTCCTCTCTGGGCGTTTCTATCGGAGGATGGTTGTCGAGGGCCTCGGGGCTGTCGTCAGGGAGTCAGGGCTGGCGGGCTGCGCTGCAGAACCGAACACGCCGGGCTTCGGGCTTCGGGCTCCAGTGCTTAGGCGTTGCAGGAGCGGCTGCTTTTGTCGACTTCGTGGAGCACAGTGGATGGCGGGAGGAGGATAGACAGACCCTGGGAGGCACATCTCTTCTGCAGTACCAAATTGGGCTAGGTAGACGGCTTGCAAGTGATGGCAGCTCAAGAGGTGAAGAAGGTGCCGGCAGCGCCTGGGCGAGTTACGGCAAGTGAAACCATTCCCACGTGTGAGCTAGAAAACTTGTCAGCTGAATAGATCTTCTTGTTTCTTACTGGGGAAACGGAGGCCTTGGAAAGGGACGTTATCAAAAGGTAGTCCTGCTCTTAAGTCATATGTTAGCTCCTCCAGCATCCGGTTGAAACTTTACCTGCAAGCTGTTTTTTTTTTCCTTCTTTACCTTTGATCTTTTACTTTAAGGAATTGAGTACCATTGACGTGGGTTTAATTTGGTGTGGCTTCTCAAAGTAAAATGGAGAAAGTCTAGCAAGTCATTTGCTACCATGAAAGTCTCTTGCCCCTCCTTTTTGGTAAAATTGTTAGCGTAAATTGCTTAATGCCCACATTCCTTGGTAGATATTAAGTAAAGGTGCAGTTCAGTCCTTCAGAAGGAAATACCGTTTTCTGGTCTCTGCCATGGCCGTCCTAGGATAGATTACATGCAGGTAGTAAGTGCAAGGTTTGGGTCACATTTATGCAGGACATGATAAACACAGTTTTTTGAATGTGACATTTATGTGAGCCACAGCAGTTTTTACTCCAGGGAAGTGATCTCAACCTGGAGTGATTTTTTTCCACTAACGGAGCAGTTGGCTAAGTCTGGAGACGTTTTTGATTGTCACACTGGGAAGGGTGGGAAGTGCTTCTGGCATCTAGTGGTTAGAGGCCTGGGATTTTTATAGTTTCTAAAACATACAGTCCCCACAACAAGAATTATCCATATGGAAATGTCAGTAGTGGTGAGGTTGAGAAACCCTGCCCCAGAGTGATTAACATAACCTAATAAAGTGAGATGTACAGATTTTATGTAAAACTGCTGTATTTTCTTGGTATTTTATGTATTTGTTAGCCTGTGAGTTTGGCCCTGCTCAAAGGGTTTTATGGCTACAAGTTGGACTGCAACATTCTAGGTCTTGGAATATCACAGCAAAGTCAAGAAAGGTTGAGTAGCTTTATTAACTAGAGTGTTTATGCTTTCAGAACGACACAGTAACTATCCGCACTAGAAAGTTCATGACCAACCGACTGCTTCAAAGGAAACAAATGGTAAGGAAGGGCACATCAAATTTTTCTTAATTGTCCTTTATTCTGAAGATATATTTTATTACAGTGAACGCTAAACTTGGTATCTCCTTTTAGGTCATTGATGTCCTTCACCCCGGGAAGGCAACAGTGCCTAAGACAGAAATTCGGGAAAAACTAGCCAAAATGTACAAGACCACACCGGATGTCATCTTTGTATTTGGATTCAGAACTCATTTTGGTGGTGGCAAGACAACTGGCTTTGGCATGATTTATGATTCCCTGGATTATGCAAAGAAAAATGAACCCAAACACAGACTTGCAAGAGTAGGTGTCATTTCATTTGTTCATCAGCTACTGAAGACCTTTTTCCAGTAGCGTTGTGAGTGCAGTAAAATGGGCAAGACCGAGCAATCTGGGAGGGTCAGTGTACAGACGGACAAAGAACTCTGAAGGGATTAAGAGAAAAAGTTATTTGCTACAGTGCACAGGTAGAGTAAGGAGATTCAAAATTGAAGCCTGACATTTGAACTGAGTTCAGAAGGGCAGCTGAAGTAGTGTTCTTGGAGATGGGCTAGGGATAAGCATTGTTTTCCAGAGGGAAAGTAGGGGGATGTGTTTCCATAGGTAGCCTGGCACCAAATTCATTTAGTGTGGATTAAGTCCGAGTCTGGGCTTAATCCCATAGGTAGCCAGGAACCAGGAAAGGTTTTTTATTTCCTACTGAGTGCCAAACACGGCAGAGTGAACTACAGTGAGCTGGGCAAGCTCCCCCGATTACATTCTAGTAAACAAGTAAGCATCATTACCTTGAAATGCTTGTTTGTTCCTTTAACCCACTTTACCCCATCCTGTTAGATAAATCTTCCCATACAATAGCTGCGAGGGAAAATCCTGGTGATGTCATAGAAGTTGTACTATTTCTAACTGAGTTTGCGTTCATGGTCTGAGAAGGTCTTGCTGAGGAGGTGACATTGAAGCTGAGATCCTTGTAAGGTATTTGGAAGTAGTCTTTGTAAAGATACGGAAACAGTCTTGTAGGCCACAGGAACAGCAAGTGTAAAGGTGGAGGTGGATAGATGTGGAGTCTTCATGGTGTGGGGTGTGGTAAAGGCTTTCCTGTCATCAGGGAGTAATGGGGAGTTGAAATGGGAAGAGATCCTTCAGCCACTTGAGAGGTGCCTTGTTTTGGTAGTGCCAAAAGAAGAGAAAATAGTGACCTGTGGGCTCAAGTGTGGATGAGAGTGTTGAGTGGACCATTTGTTTTCTGTGAGGCTATTTTACACTTAACAATCACTTGATGATCCTTTCTTTTCTAGCAAAAACATGTATTAAATGTACTTAAAAGTTCCAGTTTAGAAAGCTGCGTTTCTTAAGATCAGTTTCGCCACCAGAGTGGTGGGTAATTATTTTAATGTTTGCAAGTCACTTGGATGTATTCCTTTCTCCTTTAGCATGGCCTGTATGAGAAGAAAAAGACCTCAAGAAAGCAACGAAAGGAACGCAAGAACAGAATGAAGAAAGTCAGGGGGACTGCAAAGGCCAATGTTGGTGCTGGCAAAAAGGTATAGTTCATCAAGGAAGACACAGAAACATCATCAATTGTAGGTCTTTAGTTTCTAGGAAAGGGATTTTGTTTTTGTTTTTTTTTTAAATAACCTTTCTTAATGTTTCTTCTTTCCCCTCTTCTTCTGGATTATAGAAGGTAACATGTTTTAAAAAACTATGTAGCATAGTGTCTTAACACCTCAGTAGAGTAGCTTGGCCCACCCCTTATCAGCTCACAGCACAATCTGGGGGCCACATTGGTTCATTGATCCTGGTGGGCACCTTTCAAGCCTATCACAGGAAGTTTTAATTTTACTAATTGGCATAGACCCTTCAATGCAGAGCAGATCTTGTTCCCTGGGATTTTACTTACTAACATGGACATTGGTTTAAGAAGCAGCTGGATCAATGTGGCCCGTGTATTCCTGGCACACTGGAGAGGCAGCTGAGATCTCAGGATTGCTTTCCTCTCCAGTTAGCCAAGACAAGTGATTTTAGCGATCAGTGGCTTTTTACCAGCTTTGCTAGCTGTAAATAGTTGGTTGTAAATCATTGAATGGAATTAAGGTGTTGGGTTGTTAAATTAACAAATAATCAAGTGTTCTGTGAATTTTTTTTTTTTGCTTTTCCTCTCTACTTTCTTGGATTTCTTGTTCATCAGAAATGAAGTGTCTAGCAGGTACTGAGATTGTAAGCACGGTGTGGGGATGCATCACCTTCACTGAGTTTGCGTTGATGCTTTGCATGTTGGCCTTACAGTTTTAAGAGTATGGTTAATTATAATGCCAGTGTTATTTAGGCTGGTGCAAAAGAAATTGCGGTGGCAAAAACTGCAATTACTTTTGCACCAACCTAATGGGTTTTAAGGTAATATTATGAGCAAAGGAGAAAACTTTTAAAATCATGTTTATTTTGAAAACTCCAAAATGCATGTTACATGTGAAGTGACTCACTGGAGGAAGGTGAGTGCTTTACCAGTAGGCACCTTTTAGCTTGCACTTGGGAAATGCTATGTCACCATACTTAGGAAGTGGCTTCAGTTACCACTGGGCTTGGGAAGGGCTCTCCTATCCAAGGAGCAGTCTTTGGAGCCATGAAACCAGCCTGGCAGCTCTGGTCGTAAACTGGTCTGTGAAATCTGGCAAAGCCTCTGTCCTGTTTAGATACTCTCAGAGCTGCCTTTTACCATTTCCATTGCTTTTTATTACTTGGTCTCCAGTTTTCTGCCTGGTGTCTTTTTTATTTAATAGAAAATTTGTGTGTAGTTATGTATTCATATCGAAGTCTTTGGTGGATATACTTTTTCCCACAAGCACTTGGTCAGAATGGCCCATTACCCCATTTTATTTTATTTTTTGAGACAGGTCTCTTGTCACTCAGGCTGGAGTACAGTGGTATGATCATTGCTCACTGGATCTCCTGGGCTTGGGTGATTCTTCACTTCAGCCTCCCTCGTAGCTGGGACCATAGGTGTGTGCCACCATGCCCTGCTAACTTTTTATAGGATTTAGCCGTGTTGCTCAGGCTGGTCTTGAACTCCTGGACTTAAGCGATCCTCTTGTTTCAGCCTTCTAAAGTGCTGGGATTACAGATGTGAGCCACTGCGCTCAGCTTGTTACCCTATTTAAAGCACATTTTGCACATCTGAACAGCCTAAAATTGTAATGTGTAAAGTGGGGTAGGAGTGGGGTGAGCATAGGGGGATTTTGAATCAGTGAAGGCCATTGTTCTTCTGGCTTCCTTTTGCAATGATTCCTTGCCAGGCAAGGCAGTAAACCTGGGATTGCCTGGCCAGGACTAATCACATTGACGTCCCACCACCGTGGAGTTAGTAATGAATGAACTGCCGGCAGAACTACTCACTACTTAGAACAGCTCCCTGTTTGTGAGGATTACACCTGTTGAGAGAAGTTGCAAAAAGAATTAGTCAGTATTTGTCCTCTGACCTAGGTCTGAAGGACATTTAACACATTGATTCTTCTCTTCGTCCAGCCTTTGAGTCCTACGAGTTACTGTGCTCAGCCTGTGAGGCCCACATGTATGAAGGAGATACATGTGGGGAACTGAGCCAACACTATTCCTCCAAATTACACTTGTACCTCTTACTAGCGCTGCTGTGAAAAGCCAGCTGGAAAAATTGATGCATTTGGGCACACAAATTCTTTGGCTTCAAAGAAATAACCATAACAAAGTTGCTTTTTATACAGTTTTGTTCAGATGTTTGAATTAATATTTGTTCTTGTCTTTTGAATCCAGTGGAGTTAAATACTAAGTTAATTTCTTTTTGAGACGGAGTCTCGCTTTGTCACCCAGGCTGGCAGGCTGGAGTGCAGTGTGGTGATCTCAGCTAACTGCAACCTCCACCTGCTGGGTTCAAACAATTCTCCTGCCTCAGCTTCCCGCGTAGCTGGAACTATAGGCGCGTGCCACCATGCCCGGATAATTTTTTGTATTTTTAGTAGAGATGGAGTTTAACCATGCTGGCCAGACTTGCCTCGAATTCCTGACCTCATGATCGGTCCGCTTCGGCCTCTCAAAGTGTTGGGATTACAGGCATGAGCCATGGTTCCCGGCCCATGCTAAGTTACTTATACTAAGGCATTAGTAGTCTCATATCTGAAGAGCAGTTGTATTTTTACAGTTAAATTAATGCCTCTTTTTAAAATACTAACTTGTGTTAAACCGTTGTGGTTGTGAATGGTGTCTTTTAAAGTATTGAACTGAGGCAGCTTTTAAAAGACTTGTCTGATCATTTAGAGCACTCCCATTGCTGTTAAATTAGACTTTGATCTGTAATGATTCTCATCGGTTCCTGGTGTGTGTCCAGCACAGTGTTGCTGGGCAGAGCAGAGGGGCAGAAGCTCAGGTATGTACTTCACTGACCTGTGAGCAAGGCCATTCTGGGTACCACATTGGCATAATCTCTTCATTGTGCAGCTACCTTGTTTGCATAAGAACCACAGTAATCAGGCGAGGTATCAGTGAGAATTGGGGGGAACAAAATCAGTGAGTGTTGGGTGAGGCAGTGCTCTGTATACAATTGCAAAGAACAAAACGGCCATTTTTAAGGTACACCTGATTGCATGCACTTAAATGCAGATTATATTGGAGTTTGAAAAGGGACTATTAATGAAATCTTTCTTTTCCCTCCTTTCTCTTTTTCCCTTCCCCTGCCACTGATTCAGTGAGCTGGAGATTGGATCACAGGTACAATTCAAGCTTTTCATGTAGTCATGTGGATCGCTAGACTCCTTGGTGTACTGATGTAACAATTTAAAAGCAGATCATGTGTAATATGTTTAGAAGTAGATTTACAAATATTCCAAATTTAGCAATATGTAGCCCATTTTCTTTGTTTCATTTCTAACTTGAATGTTTGTCAAATTTTATTTCTTGATGCTTACATTGTGTAATAACACAAATAACTTGATGTTAACTAATATTTGTTTTGCATGAATGTTAATACTTTGGGAATTTAAGACTTTAAAGAATTTTAAAAGCAGTTGCTGATTAAACTTCTTTCTCTTGATCCACAGCCGAAGGAGTAAAGGTGCTGCAATGATGTTGTCTATGGCCGTTGTGGATTTTTCACGAGAAGCTTAATAAACTAAAAACTTTCATGTGTCTGGTTGTTTGAAATGTATTTGCAGTTTATTGAGAGTGCTAGGAAGTTAGTCTGCTGATTTCAGTTGCTGCCCAAGTTCACATGTTTCATTAAGCATTCAGTGAAAACTTAGTGTACTGGGTGGTGTATGTTTGCTGATTGATTTATAGTTTAAGTGGGTTCAGCTGGGAGTCAGGCTTGTGAATTCTATAAGAACCATGTCTGCACTGGACGCAGTGTAGTGTGCCTCACAGTAATCACTTTTTGGAGGCTGAGGTGGGAGGATTAAGCTTGAGCCCAGAAACTTGAGGCTTCGTTACCTAGGCTGGTCTTGATTGAACTCATGGGCTCAAATGATCCTCTGCCTTAGCCTCCTAAAGTGCTGGAATTAACAGTCATGAGTGACCACATCCGACTGAGAGTGTCTTTAAAATACCATGTCTAGATAAACTTGGGAAAAATCTCAGGAAGCAGTAGAGAACTGAAAGACTTGGTTGGGCTTGAAGGGGACCTAGGAAAAGCAATACCATGAAGGCAGAAGAGTTGAGGTTGCCAGGAAGGAAGGGTGGTGGTGAGAGCCCCTGCATGAGGCACCCACAGATGGGAGGGCAGGGCTCTGAAGAGTTAAGTCATGGGGCTGGGTCTGCTGGCCTGGGGTGGTTGGAGTTCTGTTTTTTGGATCTACAGAGAGGCTGTGTACTTCAGTTTGTGGGGCCTTTGGGTTTTCTAGCTGAGGAATCTGTTACTCCTTTGCTAGGAGCAGATGGCTTACTAGTACGGAATGTGTGGAATAATGGGGTCTTTGTGTTTGGCATTTATTGGTGCATACAGTGCATACAGGCCGAAGGTAATGCTGGGGGCAGCAAAGATTGGGGTGTGAGATGCAATTTGCTGTGACTGAACTGGCGTGTGGAAGCAGAGAAGGCACCCTGTGAGCAGCTTGTGGAGGCCAGGTGGTGAGGATCCTGAGTACTGCAGGGACAGGATGGGATGTGGAGTTGGGGGCGGTCGCTAAGTTGAGGAACAGTGGAAGGAAGCAATCGAGCGAGAACTGAAGGGTAGGAAATAGTTTGTGATGTGAAGACAAAGGGCATAGCCGCAGAGAGCCCAAATGATTGAACGTTGGCATCAAAGTCACAGTGAGGCAGCTTTCCTGTTGGGCTGTGCTCAGGGCAGTTGTAGTTCTTCAGCCTCTGGGGAAGGGAAGTGGGATGAAACTCAGGCTGGGCCTATTTTTCCTAGGGATCCAGTTGAGTTGGGATATTACAGAAAAACTGGCAGTCTTGCTGTGAGCTTTCATAGGCATAACATTTGGAAACTCGCGCGAATTTTACATAAAGGTGTAGATTCCAGCCTCTTGAAATATCAGAAGCAGCAATAGTAGCCCACCTTCCTGTATGATGACAGTTGGCAGGGCTCCAGGCTGGCTGCATCCCTTGGGACAGATGTTCTCCAGTCGCCAAGCGTTTGCCCCTACAGCCAGCTAATACCCTCTACCTGCCTTCTGGTGGTGTGTCCCCCCTGCCTGCTTCTCTTGGCTATGTAGTCCATCTGGGTGTTTTTTGGGGGAAATCACCTGGTCCCTCATTTGGGTTAGCTTGTCTTTAAGTGGGGCTTCTAAGGGTCTGTGTTGAGGCTGAGGATGTAACAACTGTGAGAACAAGTTTGGAAACTAGTGCTAAGCAGTTGTGTCAGGAAGCAGGGACTTGTGGGAACTCAAATTGTGGATGGTTGTGCTGCTGAACTTCAAGATTCTTGGGAGACTCAGCACATTGTAGGCCCTAACAGTAACCAGGCTACCCTGTGCTGTCAGCAGGCTTTGGAAGAGCCTCCGTAAAATGCAAAGTTGACTTTACAAAACTAAGCTGAATCAACAGTGAGGGAGCACACCCCTTCCTTCAGCTTGGCACTGGTTGGGAAGCTGTGGCTTAAATGAGAGATAGCAGGGATCTTTGAAGAGTGATGAGAAAAGAAGCTACAGGTGGTTCTGAGAAAGTGAATATTTTGGGTGCTGCATTTTAGCTTGCCCTAGCACCACACGCATGCGTTCTGTTTGTAGCTTGATGTGCCTGTGTAATCAGGCAGCTTTCGACTCTGCACTCTTCCTTTCTTCCCTGGTAAGTTGCTTATTTTAGGCTGCCCTTAAAGACGGCATCTTCGGTGGTGCTCTCATGGAGCTGAGACAGGTGCTGTCCTACACTCTGTATGACGATCTCTGTTAATCTGCATTTTAAATCTAAGAAGCATGTCTTAATGGACCCATGCTGGAAAGGGTGTAGAGTAGTTAAGCATCTTACCAGTGTCTCAGACATTAAGTGGTGGGAATGGGATTGGAATGGAATCATCGGACTCCAGAACACTGCATTTCTTTCAGGCACTCCAGTGTTGAGGAGCTACTTTCCACTGTGCATATAATGGCTTATAAAACTCAGGACTACCAGCAGGGTGCCAGTTGCCGTGGGTTTATTGAACAAGTGTTAGATGGCTAGCCAAATTCCGCATTTACTGATAACCTGCTGAGTCCCTGTTTGGAAGTTGGGGATAAAGAAGCTTTTCTGTCTTGAAAGCTCTGAGGAAGTTGACCATGATCTCATGGTCTGGCTTCTGTTCGTTTCTATGAAATAGCAGATAGTGTATGACTGTGACATGATAGAAATTGAGAGCCAGGGTCAGTGCAGGGAGGCTGAATCTTGGAAGGCCTCCAGGAGACACAGCAGTCCCCACCTATCTAGTTTCAGTTACCATCAGCTGTAGTCTGGAAACTTATGGCTCAGTGGTGTGGGATCACCCAAAAGTGATGATCCTTTTGATGTGTCATCAGAAGGTCAATAGTAGCCTAACACGTCACCCTGCCTATGTCATTCACCTCCCTTCATCTCACCACCTGGGCATTTTATCTCCCACACGAGTGTGAATACAATTAGATATTGAGAGAAAAAGTGTTAGTGTAACTTTTATGGTATAATTGTTTATTAGCTGTTAGTATCGGACTGCCTAAATTATAAATTTAGTTTTGTATGTATGGGAACAAACTTGGTGTAGATAGGTTTGCAGTTGGCATCCACTGTGGGTCTAGGAGCTTATGCCCCATGGATAAGGGAGGATTACTGTGACACCAGCTGGGGCAAGAGACATGATTCCATTTGGATGCACAGGAGAAAGTTCTCATTTGAGGCTATGAAAAATAGGAAAGAAAGCAGGGAGATGGGAGCAGGCAGCCGTAGGACAAGGTGAGACCTGTCATTCTGCAGGGAGAAAAGTGAGGATGACACTGGGGAGGTGGGGGCAGAGTCGGTAGGTAGGCATACTTTTTTTTTTTTGAGATGGAGTCTTGCCCTGTCGCCAGGCTGGAGTGCAGTGGCGTGATCTTGGCTCACTGCAACCTCTGCTTCCTGGGTTGAAGTGATTGTTCTGCCTCTGCCTCCTGAGTAGCTGGGACTACAGGTGTGTGCCACCGTACTCGGCTAATGTTTGTGTTTTTAGTAGAGACGGGGTTTCATCTTTTTGGTCAGGATAGTCTTGATCTCGACCTTGTGATCCACCCCCCTCAGCTTCCCAAAGTGCTGGGATTACAGGTGTGAGCCACTGCCTGGCCAGCATTCTCTTTGAATCAACAAGATGGAAGGCCCTGTGTGACTGGTGCCTTTGAGCAGAGTTTTGCACAATGCATTTCTGGTGGGAGATACTCCATTTCAAAAATAGTCTTTGGGTTGGCTGTTAGAGCACAGAAGTATGACAATGGACTCATTTCTGCTGGCAGCGAGGCTCTCCTGGGTTTTAGAGCTCTGTTGAACACACCTCCGTACATTTATCCATCTGTCCTTCCCAGTCCACTCACCCTTGAACTTCCCGCATGCCGGATGTTGAGGGGAGGCAGAAATGAGACCCGCCTCCCAGGCCCACAGTCTGGATGAGACCATAACAAGTGAGGTCCTGGTAAGAAATGAGGCTGGAGAGATCAGTGGGGAATAGATCAGGGAAGACCGTGTATGCCAGGGTAATGATTTCACTTGTTCAGTATTTTGGTTAAATAAAACACTGGAGAATTAGATATTCTGCAATGGATTGTGTGTCCTTGTCACATGCTGAGTTCCTCCACACAGGAAATACTTCAACACTCTGCTCATCATGCATGTTGGAGAGAGGATTTGTGTAGGAGGTTATGGGTCGATGAGATGGCATCCAAGTTTATTTTTATTTTTTTGAGACAGTTTCGTTGCCCAGGGTGGAGTGCAATGGCGCAATCTCAGCTCACTGCAACCTCTACCTCCTGGGTTCAAGTGTTTCTCCTGTCTTAGCCTCCTGAGTAACTAGGATTACAGGCATGTACCACCATGCCTGGCTAATTTTGCATTTTTTAGTAGAGACAGAGTTTCTCCATGTTGGTCAGGCTGGTCTCAAACTCCTGATCTCAGGCGATCCATCCACCTCAGCCTTCCAAAGTGCTGGGATTACAGGCGTGAGCCACTGCGCCTGGCCCCAAGTATTAATAACTCAGAAAAAGGGACCAGATCAGGAATCGGGAGACACAGTTCCTGATTTCCTTCCACTCAGCTTCCAATCAGCTGGGGCAATGAATGGGCAAAAGACTTCCCTTTTCTGGGCTTCTCTTTCCCTCTCTGTGTCAGCTGTCCAGGCTAGATGAGTTCCCAAAGCTGGTACCTGGGTTTTTTTTTTTTTTTTTTTTTTTGAGACAGAATATCACTCTGTCAGCCTGGCTGGAGTGGAGTGGCATTATTTCAGCTCACTGCAACCTCTGCCTCCTGGGTTCAAGCAATTCTTCTGCATCAGCCTCCTGAGTAGCTGGGATTACAGGTACCTGCCACCATTCTCAGCTAATTTTTTGTATTTTTAGTAGAGATGGGGTTTCACCATGTTGGCCAGGCTATCTCCAACTCCTGATTTCAGGTGATCCACCCACCTGCCTTGGCCTCCCAAAGTGCTGGGATTACAGGCGTGAGCTACCACGCCCGGCCACTGGGGGCTTGTTAACACAAATGCTGTCTGGGTGAGGCGGCTCATGCTGTAACCCCAGCACTTTGGGAGGCTGAGGCAGGCAGATCACTCAAGGTCAGGAGTTGGAGACCAGCCTGGCCAACATGGTAAAACCTCATCGCTACTAAAAATACAAAAATTAGCTGGGTGTGGTGGGGTGCACCTGTAATCCCAGTTACTTGGGAGGTGGAGGCACACGAATTGCTTGAACCCAAGAGGAGGAGGTTACAGTGAGCTGAGATCGTTCCACTGCACTCCAACCTGGGCGACAGAGTGAGGCTCTGTCTCCAAAACAAACAGCATCAAATGCCCAGCCTCTTGCCTTAGTTTTCATAGTTAGTAGATCTGGGTGGCCCCCAAACATTTGACATTTTTAACAGCTTCCCGGGTGATGCTGCTGATAGTCAGGTTTGGGAAACTGGACTGAAGGGTCTTGAAGATCCCTTCTGCCTCTGAGAATTCTGTCTAATGGGAACACTGTCCTTGTCCTTGAGAAGTTGGCAAATGAGCAGTAATACTCTTGCTCATGAATGACCACAGAATAGCTAACATGTATTGCTTACCATGTGTCAGGTACTGAGCTAAGTCTTGCACACACTATCTCATTTAACTTCTCTTTTTTTTTGAGATGGAGTCTCGCATTGTTGCCCAGGCTAGAGCACTGCATTGCACTAGATTGCACCAGTGGTGCGATCTCGTCTCACTGCAACCTCCACCTCCTGGGTTCAAGTGATTCTCCTACCTCAGCCTGCTGAGTAGCTGGGATTACAGTTGTGCACCACCACACCCAGCAAATTTTTGTATAGTAGAGGCGGGGTTTCACCATGTTGGCCAGGCTGGTTTCGAACTCCTGACCTCAAATGCTCCACCTGCCTCAGTCTCTCAAAGTGCTGGGATTACAGGCATGAGCCACCACACCTGGCCTCATTTACCTTTTAAAAACACTCTGAGGGAAATACTGTTACCCCCATTTTACAGATGAGGAAATTGAGGCTCAAAGAGGTTAAGGAACTTGGTCAAGCTTACACAACTGTTGCATCCTATGATAAGCCCGGGGGCATTTGTGGAACATCTCGCCAAGGAGCTAGAAATGGTCCTGAGCCTTAATGGGTGTGGGGGATTAGCTGAGGCAGTGGTTCTCCAGGTGTGGTTCTGGACAGCAGTGGCAGCATGACCTGGGAACCTCCTAGAAATGCAATTTCTTGGGCTCCACCCTAGAATTACTGAATCAGAAGCTGTGGGTGGGGCCAGGGAACCTGTGTGTTCTTTTTTGTTTTGAGACAGAGTCTTGTTTTGTCACCCAGGCTGGAGTGCAGTGACTCACTGCAACCTTCGCCTCCTGGGTTCAAGCAATTCTCCACCTCAGCCTCCTGAGTGGCTGGGACTACAGGCGCTCACCACCATGCCTGGCTATTTTATTTTTGTATGTTTAGTAGAGACAGGGTTTCACCATGTTGGCCAGGCTGGTCTCGAACTCCTGACTTCAGGTGATCCGCCCACCTTAGCCTCCCAAAGCGCTGGGATTATGGGTGTGAGCCACTATGCCCAGCCAGAACCTGTGTTTTCACAAGCCCTTCAGGTGATTCAGATGCACACTAAAGTTTGAGAACCACTGAGCTTAAGGGAGGGGAGGATATTCGGGGTGGGGGGAATTATGGAGACTGGGAAGAACTATGCTGTAGACTGCCCCATCCCTGCCTTTTCACTTGGTGAGATCAAGAGGTGTGATGCACCATGCAGATTCCCACGAGGGGGCACTGTGGGCACAGGCATGGAAGCTGTGCTTTGTTGTCAAGACCGCTACCCTTGTGGAAGCGTGAAAAAAGCCTGGTGCCAGATCAACTGAAGAGGTCACTCTTTCTTCTCAGAGAAGGTCTAATGGGGGTGGTAATCTTGTTTATAGGATTCGGCCCTCATAGGGAAGCTGAACCTGGAGGGCTGTTCATATGTGCATGGTGCTGTCTACCTATCCGTGCTGCAAGGTCTCTGCAGATCCTGTGCAAACAGCATTCCCCTTTGTAGCTGCCCGGTCAGGCAGCTTGCGGTTTCTACGGTGGGGGCCGAATGCTGGATCCCCAGAAGCTGATTCTGCTTCAGCCTTCTCCCTGCAGTGCTGTGTCTCTGTCCTATTCTTTGACAAGCTTGGGTCCGGGGCCACAGTGCTGGGTCTAAGACCCATTTTTTTTTTTTTTTGGGAGGGGGTTTCACTCATTTTACCCAGGCTAGAGTGCAATGGTGCGATCTCGGCTCACCGCAACCTCCGCCTCCCGGGTTCAGGCAATTCTCCTGCCTCAGCCTCCTGAGTAGCTGGGATTACAGGCACGCACCACCATGCCCAGCTAATTTTTTGTATTTTTAGTAGAGACGGGGTTTCACCATGTTGACCAGGATGGTCTCGATCTCTTGACCTCGTGATCCACCCGCCTTGGCCTCCCAAAGTGCTGGGATTACAGGCATGAGCCACCGCGCCCGGCCAGTCTAAGACTCATTTTTAAGCCTTAGCTCTGCCCCACCACGCTTCATGATCCCTGGCAAGATCCCTTTCTCCTCTGCGCCTCAGTTTCCTACGCTGTCTGATGAGAGAGTGGTGCCAATAAAGAGGCTATCAGCATCTCTTTCTGCTATGAAATCCTGCCCTGGGAGGTGAGGAAGAGACCGCCTTGTGCTTCTCAAGGACCTTGGATTGTGGGGGACCTACAAGCCCTGCTACATGATACCCATCTCCAGCATCCACTTAAGTAAGCATTTCCAGGGTTGTGGTGCAAGGCAATAAGGTGGAATCTCTCAAGCTAGATTTTCTAAACAGTCCATATCTTCAGACATCCAGGATTTGCTTTTATAGGTTTCTATTCTGCACTGTTTGGAAGAAGGAAAATTTACACCATGTTCTCCTTTCTGCTGCAGTGTGTATTTCTTCCAAAAATACATTGCCTTGGAGGGGCTTCAGCATTCACCTTGTTAATCCAGGGATTGGCATCCTATACTCTTGGTGACTGCTCACCCAGCTGAGCCACTGCTCTGCATGGGCAGGAAATCTCCAGAACTGCCTTTTCAGAGCGCTGTAGATGTGCTCATCCCTGGGTCATAAGGTGATTCAAGAGAGTAGTCTGCTTGAATCTCCCACTGTGGATGATGATATTCAGAGAGTCTGGTTAGAAATTGCCCAACCTGCCAGGTGTGGTGGATCATGCCTGTAATCCCAGCACTTTGGGAGGTTGAGGTGAACAGATCATGAAATCAGGAGATCAAGACCATCCTGGCCAACATGGTGAAATCCCATCTCTACTAAAAATACAAAAATTTGGGCGTGGTGGCGTATGCCTGTAGTCCCAGCTACTCGGGAGGCTGAGGCAGGAGAATCACTTGAACATGGGGGGTGGAGGTTGCAGTGAACCAATATTGCACCACTGCATTCCACCTTTGCAACAGAGCAAGAGTCTGTCTTAAAAGAAAAGAAAAGAAAAGAAAAAGAGCAATTGCCCAACCCATAGGCAAACATTGTTAACTGCAGCTGTCCTTGGTGGAGGAAACAAGTTAAACACGCTGTCTCTTTCCATCAGGCCTCCTTGGAGCAGGGAAGGCGAGCTCTTCAGTTCCTCTGGCACCTTCATGAAGCATGCAGGATGTGCTGCTTTTTCTTCTGCTTATGGATGAGGCACAGAGAGGGTAGATGACTTGCCCCCAGACCTTCAGCTCGTTCATGCTGGGGAAAGGAGTGAGCTTCAGGCCTCTTCCCCCAGAGCTCACACCCCTCCCGACAGCAGGTGAGCCATTTGCTGCTCAAGCACTGTTTCTTGCATTTTTAAGGTTACAAAGCACCGCATGCTGTCTGGGGTACCTTTTACCTGCCGTTCAGTTCATTGCCCTGTGCCGTCTTACAGAGTGTGTCACTGGTACAGAAATGTTCCCTGGGAGGCGGCTAGAGTTGAAATGTCTCGCACTGGTACTCCTGGCTTTGTCATGGGTTTAGAGGGTATGTTAGGGAGGAGGCCTTCTTCTGCAAGTCACTGAGAAGTCAGCTTACACTGCCTTGAACAGTGAGGTTGCTTATTAGCGCTGGTAAGAACCCCCGGATACCCAGGGTCCTTCAGGGTTGGTGGATGCTGCAGTTTAGCTTCGAGGATGTAGATGCTTTCTCTCTCCACTCTGCTGCCAGTGCTGGTGCCATTCTGAGGGATAGTTGCCAATCACTGTGGGGCTGGGACTAGGTGAGGCATTGAAGTGTTTAGCATGTGAAATCCAAGGAGGTCTCCACGCACAGTGGCGCTAGTGCAAGGTCAGCCTCTCCTTGACCCCAAGAGCACCTTGCCCTAGTCTTGGGGCCTGCGGGAGGCCGTACATTTTCCTCAAAGGCCAGATCAGTAGTCGCCTGTGTTGTTTCTGCTCCTCTTCCATCGGCTGGGACTTAGTCTCCTGCAACACCTAATAACTGCGAGGTGGGCTGGGAAGTGCAGTCTTGTTCCAACCCAGGCGGATGTGGGGAGCACGATTTTAGGGGACAATGACTAGTCTTTGCCATAGCAAGAAGAAAATGGTTGCTTGATAGGGACCCTTTCAACAGAAACCTCCCAGCAAAAGGGGAAGTTTACTGGGAAGCTGTGGGTGGTCTAACAAAACCAAAAGGTAGGCGGTGCTGGCAGCCTCCCTGGGCTTGGGTCTGGAAAATCATTTCAGAACAAATCAGCTCTTCCTTCTCCCCTCCTTCCTCCTTCCCACTCTTTGAGTCTGTGCCTCTCTCTCTCTCTACAGGCTGGCTTTTCTTTGTTCCCCTTTCTGTCCCGTGACTGCCACAACCAGGCTTTTATTGCTTTCCATTCCAAATGTCCAGCCAGATTAGTTAGACATGCATCTTCCTTGCCACTTCCCAGGGACCAGATGCTGACTGGTCTGCCGAGTCATGGAGCCCACTCCCACTTCCCTGGGACTGAGGAGCACCTGCTGGGAAGAGTTGAGGCAGGAGGGCCACTGATGTGTCCACTGCAGCCACCATTCCTGCTGCTGAGACATCTTTCTCTCCTTCTTGTCACTTCTAGACCTCTGCAGGTGGCAGCTTTAAAAGAAGAATAACAGCTTCATTGAGGTTTAATTCACAGACCATATATTCAACCTTGTAAAGTGTGCAATTAAATGGGTTTCAATGTGTTTGCAGAGTGGTGCAACCATCACTACTACCTAATTTTTAAACATTTTATTTGTTTTGAGATGTTATTACATCTCGAATAACATTGTTATTTGTTTTGAGATGGGTTCTTACTCTGTCGCCCAGTGTGGAGCACAGTGATGTGATCATAGCTCACTGCACCCTCAAACTGCTAGGCTTAAGTGATCCTTCCACTTCAGCTTACCAAGTAACTAGGACTACAAGTGCACATCACCATGCCCAGCTAATATTTTTTTCTTTTCTTTTCTTTTTCTTTTTTTTTTTTTTTTTAATAGATGGGGTTTCACCATGTTGGGCTGGTCTTGACCTCCCGACCTCAGGTGATCCGCCTCCCTTGGCCTCCAAAGTGCTTGGATTACAGGCGTAAGCCACCACGCCCGGCCTTTTTTTTTCCTTTTTTAAGTTTTTGTAGAGACAGAGTCTCTACAAAATTATCTTACCCCTCCTGGCTTCAAGCTATCTTCCCACCACACCCAGCCATTTCGATCATTTTTATCACGCCAAAAAGAAACCCTTGGCTGGGCAGGTGGCTCATGCTTATAATCCCTGCACTTTGGGAGGCTGAGGTGAGCAGACTGCCTGAGGTCAGGCATTCGAGACCAGCCTGGACAACATGGTGAAACCCCGTCTCTACTAAAAATACAAAAATTAAGTGGGCGTGGTGGTGGGCACCTGTAATCCCAGCTACTTGGGAGGCTGAGGCATGAGAATCGCTTGAACCTGGGAGGCAGAGGTTCTAGTAAGCCGAGGTTGCACCACTGCACGCCAGCCTGGGCAACAGAGTGGGTGAGACTCTGTCTCAAACAACAACAGCAACAACAACAACAAAGAAACCCTGTAGACATTAGCATCACTCTGTATTTCCCTCAACCTCTGCTCCAACCCCTGGCAACCACTAATCTATTTTCTGTTTCTATAGATTTGCCTATTCTGGAAACTTCATATAAATGAAATCATACAGTCATACAGTGTATAGGTTTTTATGACTGGATTCTTTTTTTTTTTTTTTTTTTTAAATAGAGACAGGGTTTCACTATGTTGACCAGGATGGCCTTGATCTCTTGACCTCATGATCTGCCCGCCTCGGCCTCCCAAAGTACTGGGATTACAGGTGTGAGCCACCGTGCCTGGCCATGACTGGATTATTTAACTCAGCATAATGTGTCCATGCTACATCCACGTTGTAGCATGTATCAGTAATTTATTCCTTTTAATTACCAAATAACATTCCCTTGTGTGGATTTACCATATCAACGTTAGTTGATGGATATTTGTGTTGTTTCTACTTTTTGGCTCTTATGAAATATTTTGCAGCTATGGAAATTCATGTGCAAATTTTTGTGTGGATGTTTTTACTTCTCTTGGATATATACCCGGGGATGGAATTGCTTGGCCATGTGATGACTCTCTGGTTAGCTGTTTTCCACAGAGACAGCACCATTTTAAGTTCCCACCAGCAATGTACGAAGGTTCTAATTTCTCCACACCCTTCTCGACACTTGTTATTATCTGTATCTGATTTTAGCCACACAAGTAGGTATGAAGTGGGGCATCTCATTATGGTTTTGGTTTGCATTTCATAATAACTAATGGCGTTGAGCAGCTTTTCATGTGCTTATTGACTGTTTGTATGTCTTTAGAAAAATGCCTGTTTGAATTCTTTCCTTATTTTAAAATGGGGTGATTTATCTTTTTATTACATTGTGTTACTTTATATATCTTGGATACAAGTCTCTTATCAGATATATGGTTTGCAAATATTTTCTCCCATTCTGTGGATTATCTTTTTTTTTTTTTTTTTTTTTTTTTTTTTTTTTTTTTTT
>NW_022437047.1:942643-943723 GCF_009761245.1 Sapajus apella
CTGGGGTGCAATGGTATGATCTCTATCTCAGCTCACTGCAACCTCTGCCTCCCAGGTTCAAGTGATTCTCATGTCTCAGCCTCTCGAGTAGCTGGGATTACAGGTGTGCTCCACTACACCTGGCTAATTTTTGTATTTTTAGTAGAGATGGGCTTCACCATGTTGACCAGGCTGGTCTTGGACTCTGGGCCTCAAGTGATTCGCCTGCCACCACACCCGGCCTAGTCCCTGGGTTTTCTTTCATTGGAAACTGCAGTCAGGGTTCCCAGGAGACTTTGAATATAACAATAATACCTTCCTTTTATTGAGTGCCTACTATTCATTGTGCTGGGCACACTGTATATATTACCTTTGTCCTGGAAAGAGTTTTTCAAGGAAGGGATTATTGTCTATATTTTGGAGATTAGCAAACTAAACTCAGGGCTTATGACATTGGTCAAGTGGCAGAGCTGCGCCTAGACTCAGGTCAGTGGGTCCGGGGGCTGGGTGTGTGCCTGTGCTCCCAGCCTGGGTATCATTCCTGGGGTTCTTTAGCAGTCCTGATCGCTGGATACATCTGCAGCAGGGATTATGGCCTAAAACCTAAACATAGATTGTGTGACTTCACAATGTGACTTCACAGTGTGATAAGGATGCTAAAAAAAGCAAATGTTGCCCCCAGCTGCTGCCATGGAAGGTGAGGTGGGCACCTGGAGCGAAGGCATGGCAGGTTCCGCTCTGCATTGTCTTCTGTTGGAGACCTTCTGGGGGTTATGTTGGATTTGGAAGCCATGAGGGGAAGTCTTCTTAGACAAGGGCACCCTGATGGGGGCTTCTTTGAGATGATAGGAAGTGAGGTCCGTTTAGTTGGAAATGAGGAGAGAGAGGTATCCTTGGTCAAGGGCTATCATGTGAGAGAAGAGTGACATTTGTCTTGGAGTGTGGAACATGTGGGGAAATGGTTTGGGCTGGACAGGAGGCAGTTTTTAAAACTCAGAGCAGGCTGGGCGCAGTGGCTCATGCCTGTAATCCCAGCACTTTGGGAGGCTGAAGTGGGCAGATCACCTGAGGTCAGGAGTTCAAGACCAGCCTGGCCAACAT
>NW_022437047.1:943823-1085913 GCF_009761245.1 Sapajus apella
TGTAGGAGCAGAGCCTGGCTGCTTTCTAGGTGAGGTTGCCGTAGAAGCTCTTTGGGTTCAGAGTCCTGGGGGATTTCTAAAGTTTTCCTTGAACCCCCAGAGCCTGTATGTCATAGCTTCTGATTTCGTAGGGACTTCCTGTCCACGCAGCTGGGATCTCTCCCAGCCCAGATTCATCATGTCTCACCCATCCCGAGGGCTAAATTTGGAATTTAATAACAACACTTTGGATTTATGTAGCCCGTTTCCTTGGAGGCACTTCATCTGTTATCCCATTAATTCTTCTAACATCCCTGGGTGGAAGGTGAGGGAGCCTGACAGGGGAGAAGGAATCTCTTTGATTTCTTCACCTCCTGAAGGGGAGAGGAAATGGCAGAGCAGGAGTGGGCCAGGGCTAGGGGAGTGGCTGCCCACAGCCCCTCTGGCTTTCCCTTCTCACAAAGAGCAGGTTGCTCACAGAGTGAAGGGTGGACCTCCCCGCTGGAAGCTCCTGTGTTGGGCACAATATATTGATGCATAAGTCTCCAGGTGGACTCTGTCAGCGCTGGGAGTGGGTAGACATCAAGGTGGGCAAGATGAAGCCTGAGCCTTAAACTTGGGAGGAGACCAGCGTGTCTACCATGAACCAATTTGCAGAGTGGGATGGTCTGGGGGCAGCAGGATGGCTTCCTGGGGAAGGGGGTTTTGAGCTGAGTTTGGAAAGAGTCCTGGAGAGAACGCTGGAGTCCAGTTTTCCTACCTTCTAGTGATGTGGTGTGGGTGAAAGCCATGCCTTGGTGAGCTTTCTGAGGGCACGGGGAGCCTAGGGTACTCCTCTAGATCCTAAGGCTTAGCCCCAAGTGCTGCTGGGCAAATGGCCAGAGAGGCTGAGTGGGCAGAGGAGGGCTGGGGACTAGTGCAGGGAAGGGGCCACTGGCACTGGCCAGGAAGGAGGAGTAGGAAGGGAAGAGAAGAGAAGGTGGCCCAGGCGGAGGGCTCTGTGGGGCAAAGGTAGATTGGTGTGGGGGTTCTTGTCTAGTCCAGACCACGCTGCTCCCTCTGTTCTGAGGCTCGAACTCTTGCAGATACTTGGCTTTTACAGCCCTCCCATCATGTGCCCTCCCTTCAAGCTTTGGCTCTGACTGCTGCCGATCTTCCCTGGTACTAGGTGAGGGAGGTGCAGAACTCCAGACCACAGGTACAGAACGGGGCAGCTGGAAGGCACCTGGACAGTCCTCTGAGACTCCTCTCTCCTTCCCGCTTTTTCAGATGAGGGAATTGGGGCTTAGAGTATAAGCATGGGGAAGAATTTCCCAGGAAGAGAGATGCACAGATGTGAAGAACTGGAAGTCAAGAGAAAGCCAGGGGGTTATGTGGCAGGTAGAAATGCCAGGACCATGGAGTGTGTGGATATATGGCAGATTGTGGAGGGGCTTGGCAGATATTTACAGAGGCATTACCTGGAGGAAGATTGAAAACAGAGAACGGTGCTGCCAGGCGTGCCTGTTGCAGAGGGCACTGGTCAGATGGAGCCTTGATGTCGCCTGCTTCACCTGCTCCTGCAGGTTCTCTCCACCCTGTGGACGAATTGGTCCTCCACTTGCTGGAAGCCTTGTTTGCAACCTTGACTCTTTCACCCCATATGCAGGCCATCAGCAAGTCTTTTGGCTCTTTCTTTGAAATCCACCAGGAATCCAGCTGCTTCTCCCTACCTTCCCGGCTCCCTGATCTGGGCCACTAATGTTACTGCCACGGCCGCCTTGCTACATTTCTGAGCTTGCTGCATCCCTCCACCTCCTTCTCCATTCAGCAGCCAGAGGGGCACCGTGGAAATAGGAGTCAGATGAGCTGGCACCTCTGTCTACAACCCTCCAGGGCTTCACATCTCTCTCACCCAAATGCCAGAGACTGCCCCGGGTCCCCACAATCCCCTACCACCTTCCAGTTCCTGTGTCTCCTACCCCATTTTAGGCTTTCCTTCTTAGTTTTAATTTTTCCTCCTCAGGAGTTGATTTTATTATTTTCTTGTTTACTGATATTTTCCTGCTAGAAATGAAGCTGTGTGAAGTCAGGTTTTTTTTTCATCTCTGTTCCTAATTTGCTCATTGCTGTACCCCTGGCGCCTAGAACAATGCCTTGGGCACAGTACACAGTAGACCATGTCATTCCGTCAGTCAGTCATTTGACAAATAAAGTATTTATGTTGAATGACTGACTGACGGAATGACGGCTCTGTGGGGAGTGCACTGGGCTGTGAGGCAGAGGCTGCGGCAGAAACTCAGGCAGGAGGTGATGGTGGTTCTTGGGGCTACGGAATGCCAAGTTTAGAAGCTCTTCCTCTGCTGTGGCACATGAACCGGTCACTTGAGAAGGCTTTAGTTTGTCTAATCCCCTCTTAGTGCATGTGGGGAAACTGAGGTACATAAAAGGAATTCCCTGCCTAGTTAGGGACAGAACCTAGCCCCCTTGTCTCCCAGATGGACACTTTTTTTTTTCTTTTTTTTTGAGACGGATTCTCACTCTATCACCCAGGCTGGAGTGAGGTGGCACGATTTTGACTCACTGCAACCTCTGCCTCACGAGTTCAAGCGATTCTCCTGCCTCAGTTTCCTGAGTAGCTGGGATTACAGACATGCGCCACCACGCCTGGTTCATTTTTGTGTTTTTAGTAGAGATGGGGTTTCACCATGTTGGTCATGCTGGTCTCAAATTCTTGACCTCATGATCCATCTGCCTCAACCTCCCAAAGTGCTGGGATTACAGGTGTGAGCCACCATGTCCGGCCAGACATCTTCTTATTAAAGCCCCCTCCTCTGTTTGTGGGGGAGGGGGAGATGCCTCTGGTGGAGAAGACCAGTGTGAGAGTTACTGAGTATCTTAGTGAACTAGGTGGTTGATTGAGGGTCTGTTGTGGTGACTGAGGACACATACAAAGTGCTTTTCTCGGTGATCACCTTAGGGTTGGTGAATAGGGAGTCAGAAAATGGCTTCTGTCCTAGGGCACTGCCAGTTGATTTGGAAGCTGAGACGCCTGCTTAGCAGTTTGAAAAAAGACAGACCTTGGAGGATCTTTTGGCTGCCTCTTCAGGAATTCATTCTATTCCCCTACTGTTCGCCCAATTTGCTTTTCTTGGGGGTGAGTATTGATTGGCCTAAGCCAAGAAAGTATGGCATCTACTCCTGCCATAGCGATAGCTCAGGAGTGAGTAGTGACCCAGACCTGAACCAATCAGTGCACAGAATTGCCTCTGGCCAAAGTGGTAGATTGAGGGGTGGTGCAACCAAAGTTGCAGGAAGGCTCCATTTTGATGTTTGGAGAGATCACACTTGCTCCAGATGTCATGATGTGCAGATCTGAGGCTTGGAACTGCCGCAGACATTTTGCTACCACGAGTGAAGCCAGCCTGAGGACACGGTTGGCATTTGGAGCAGGGCAGAGCTGAGATAACAGCAGGGAAACAACCAGAGTCTTGCTCAAGCCTCCCTGAAGAATTTCTACCCCTGGACTCTAGTTATGGGAGCTAATAAATGTTGTATACTGCTCAAAGTAGTTTGAGTTGGTTTATCTGTCACCTGTAATTGAAAAATATTTTTTATGGCTGAGTGTGGTGGCACACACCTGTAGTCCCAGCTGCTTAGGAAGCTGAAGCAGGAGGACAACTTGAACCCAGGAGGCAGGGGTTGCAGTGAGCTGAGATTGCACTACTGCACTCCAGCCTGGGCAACAGAATGAGACTCTGTTGAAAAGAAAAAAACATTTTTTCCATTTTTATCAAAAATTGTATTAAAGATTTTCTATGTAGTGGGTTCTACAATGTAGTAGGGAATAAGACCTACATTATCCTCACCCTCTGAGAGGAATGAAAGAAACACAATTTGGAGAAGGGCAGATCACTTGAGCTCAGGAGTTCGAGACCAGCCTGAGTGACATAGTGAGACCTGTCACTATTAAAAAAAAAGAAAAAGAAAAAGGAACACAAATATCACACATAATTATAGACAGACACAGAGCCAAGTTCAGGAAGAACAGAAACAAAAAGCAAAACAGTGTTTTGGGGCTGATCACTGATCAGATAGAGATCATTTACTTGCCTGACCTCTGCTCTAAAGATCTGGTTTCATGTTGGTTTTCTCCATGTTACTCATGAATCCCAGGAATTCTGGAAAATTCTTTCCTTTTTAAGACTGAGAGTAGGTGTAGCAGTAGGGAGCACTTTGAGTGTCAGGGTGACAGAGCCCAGAGGCAAGGCCCCTCTGTAGGAAGGGAAGTGACACATTTCTGGATGGCCCCTGTGTCATCCTAGCATTGTCAAGAAGAAATCCTAACTGAGAGATGGCTTGTGATAGGCAGTAATGGGGAAGTGTGGGTGTGGAGGGGGACGCCCAGAGACAGATGTGACTTTTTTTTTTCTTTTTCTTTCTTTTTTTGTTTTTTGGAGACAAGGACCACTCCGTTGCCCAGGCTGGAGTGCAGTGGCGCAATCACAGCTCACTGCAGCCTTGACCTCCTGGGCCCAAGTGGTCCTCCCACCTCAGGCTCCCAAGTAGCTGGGACCACAGCGTGCCTGGCTAAAATGTTTATGTGTATACACACACACAAACACACACACACACACGCACGTAAATATATATGTGTGCACACAATGTCTATATATATTTTTTGGAGACAAAGTCTCATTCTGTCGCCCAGGCTGGAGGGTAGTGGTGCGATGATGGCTTACTGCAGCCTCAACCTCCGGGTTCAAGAGATACTCCTGCCTCAGCCTCCTGAGTTGCTGGGACCACAGGCACACAATACCACACTTGGCTAATTTGTTTTTTTGTATTTTTTTTGTTGTGACAGGGTCTCCCTATGTTGCCCGGGCTGGTCTTGAGCTCCTGGACTAAAGCGATCCTTCTGCCTTGGCCTTCCAAAGTGCTGGGATTACAGGCATGAGCAACCACATCTGGCCAGCTGATTGTTTTTTATTTTTGTAGAGAGGTTCTTTCCCTTTGTTGCCCAGGCTGGTCTCAAACTCCTGAGCTCAAGTGATCCTCCCTCCTAGGCCTCTCAAAGTGCTGGGATTACAGGTGTGAGCTACTATGCCTGGCCAGATGTGACTTTTGCTTGAAATGTGCTCCAGAGCCCTGCCCAAGACCTGCTCCTCTGGGAAGCCTTCTCTCTCACCTGGCCTGGATGGGAAGTGCCAAGAAATGCTCTGAGCTATTTCTTCCTGAAAGCAGGGCACCTTGGGCTGTCGGCATGGTTTCCAGCACTGTTGGGGCCATGGAAAGAAATCTGTCTTCCTATAGTCACTGCCTTTTTATCCTCCCATTCTGTCCGTGAACATGTGCCCTGATGGGAAGGTATTGATCAGAGGGGACAGCACTGATCATGCCTTTGCCAGAGGTCTGTGCACACATCCTCATGGGCACCTGTTAGCATGCGCTTGCTAGAGCTACAGATGGCTTCCTGCTACCCCACAGATGGGGTTCTTTACCTTGCTTTGCCCCTTGGTGGGTGGTGACCAATGGGCTCCTTCCTGGAATATTTATACATGCAGAAAAAACACGAACTTACAAAGAAAACCAAGTCTGTTCAAGTACATTTAGCAAAATATTTAAACATTTGTGATGAAGCAGCATAAATGTTTCCTTATTAATGCATTAATAACTATCTTGTGGCAGGCCCAATTACCACTATAATTCAAAGTGGGGATGGAGAGCATAGTGACGTTTGAAATATCTGCAACAGCTGTGATGTTATTTGAAGGTATCTGTGATTTCTACTGGCCACAAAGTCTCTGGAAATAAAGTACAGGGATTTATTATCTACAAAATCTTAGAAAAGAATTAAAAAAACACACACAAGAAAGAAAAAAACAAAAATCTTGGAGGTCAGTGAAAATAAAGATGTAACTTTTTTCCTATCCAAGTTCATGGGACCCCTGCATTCTATCCGTGGAGCCCATGAGGATTGGCTATGCACCCCAAGTTAAGAACTCCTGAGTGGCAGGTAGTTTAAAAAATGCTTGTGTGTGTGTGTGTGTGTGTGTGTATTGTGTAGATACATGCACTTATGCATCTACCAGGATCCTGCTACCCACAGAGAGATCTGCAGGAGATACCTCTTACCACTCCAGGGGGACCTGCTGTGTGTGCACGCACGCGCACACACACACACACGCACACAGCCACAGGCATGCCCAGAGACACACTGCATATGTGTACATGCATATGCCCGTTTATGTAGCCCATGGGGCCACGTGTACACCCCCTCACCCGCAGAAGTGTACACAAACTTATACCTGCCCATGGAGCTGCAGGGACACATGCTCACACAACAGAAGGTTGCGGACACATACACCTGGCTCGGTACCCAGAGTTTCCTGTACACGTGTGCACACAATTCTAAGTCCTAGGCAGTGCGGACAGAGGAGGTCAGATTCATGACATCTGGACACTGCCCCCAGGCTCTAAGGAGGCCCAATCCAGGAGGATCAGAATTCTGTCCAATCTACCCTCCTGAGGTGCAAACCAAGGAGCCAGTGAAGCTCTAATCTGTGCCCCGGTGGGATTTGATCAATGTTGCTGTGCCACCATGAGTGGGAGGCCAGGGAGCCCTCAATTTGAGCTTGTCTGACCCCGTGGGGGTGGGGAGGGGGAAGGATTGGGGCAGTGGGCCCAGTACAGTGTGGGGCCCCTTCAGAGGAAAGCATTCTTCATTGGTAATGAACATTATGTCTGCAGAAACTAATGGCCCAACCTCCTATTCAGTTTATGTAAAATAAAACAGGCCATATGCTGCTGCTTTCAGAGTTTGGGTGTTTAAATTAAATGTTGTTCAATGAATATTCAAGCCCATTTGCTCCAAAGTTGTGCTCAATGTGGTGGTGGCTCTCATCCCCCTCCTTCCTTGCAGCCCCTCCCTGCTCCAGTACCCAGGGTATTAAGCCATTAGAACGGGGTGTGAACATCCAGGCATCTGTCTTCCAACGGAAAGTTGGATATTAAAATGCCGGAGCAGATGACAGTATAAATAAAGACATACAGTGAGAGGCTCGTCTGGTTATTTTTTTGTTTGGTAATTAAGACTGAGGAGGTTTTGACTTAAGTTCTGTCTTACTGAGAAACAGAGGTAGGGGGGTGAGACCACTTCGTCTCTTCCCTGTTTGCTTTGCCCATCTACCCGGAGAGGGGCTTCCGCGTTGGCCTCCGTGTAACTGGCTTATTGATGAGTGTCATGTTGGTGTCATAGAGATGTGAAATGATTTTATTTTTCTTTTCTCTCTCTCTTTTTTTTTTTTTTGAGATGGAGTTTTGCTCTTGTTGCCCAAGCTGGAGTACAATGGTGTGATTTCAGCTCACTGCAACCTCCGCCTCCTGGGTTTGAGTGATTCTCCTGCCTCAGCCTCTCGAGTAGCTGGGACTACAGACGCGTGCCACCACGCATGGCTAATTTTTTGTATTTTTAGTAGAAATGGGGTTTCACCATGTTAGCCATGCTGGTCTCGAACTCCTGACCTCAGGTGATCCCCCCCTCCTTGGCCTCCCAAAATGCTGGGATTACAGGCGTGAGCTTTTATTTTTCTCCAGCTGCTTCTCTCTGCTGATCTATCTCAAATTTTCCTTAACATGAGCTGGAGCGGAGTCCAGGGCTTTATGGTCCGTTATAGCCTAAAGCTGGTTCAAAACTGGTCCAAAAATCCTCTCTGGTTCAAACTCCCACTTTCCGCATTGGAGGCTGGACCCATGCTTGGGCGAGGGAAGTGGGGAGAGGCCGTGTCTCTTCTCTTATGCCTCTGCCCACTCCAGAGCCTTGGGTCTTCCCGTCTGGGGTTGGAGGCTGGGCTTCCCATGGGTGGTGGAAAGTGACTCTACTCTGACCCTGCTTCATCAACAGTGTGCTTCCCTGGCTGGTGTGGTGGTTTCCATGTAGATGGTGGGGCTGGTGTCCTTGGGACAGAGTTCAGCTCATGCCAGCACCATCGTCACTGAATAGCCCCTCAGAGAGAAGCTGGGGGCTCTCTTCAGCCCCATGAGTGGGGCACTCACCCAGCTCTCTTTCTGAGTGGGGCATTATGTCTTCTGGACTGTCCTGGGGTTCCAGCCCATGCTCTGACCTCCACGTCTCCATGTGGCTCCACAGGAGGGGCCGTAAAATGGAGGTGCAGAAGACCCCACTCTTTTCTTCCCGAGGACTCTACCCTGTGCCCTCCATACGCTGCTGGTGGTTCGGGCTCTTCCACAAGCCCTCCACCTTTGGAGACTTCCAGGGGGAGGTGGGCACCGTGCTCCATGTTCACGTCTATTCCCAAGCTCCAGGTGTCCTGGGTTAACCATGCGGGAGCACTCCCTCCCTAGATCTGGTTCCTCTCGCATGGCAGCCACAGAGTGGGGCTGCAGATCCTGCAGGTCGGCAGGCACCCAGCTGGGGAGGGAAATGCCAGCTTCCATCTTTCGGGTACCCCCATTTCTTTTTGTGTGTGTGTGATAAGGAAGACTGGGGACTCTTTACATTTAATTTTTGAAAATATAGTTACATGATTCAAAAACCAAAAGAATATAAAAAGGCAAATATTAAGATATCCTTTCTTTTTGCAGGCTTGTTACATAGGTATACATGTGCCATGGTGGTTTGCTACACCCTTCAACCCGTTATCTACATTAGGTATTTCTCTTAATGCTATCCCTCCCCTAGGCCCCCACCCCCCCAGGCCCTGGTGTGTGATATTCCCTTCCCTGGGGTACCCCCATTTCTATGAGGGATTCTCTTGGAGCCCCTCTCATCGCAATGACAGCTCTCTACATGACCACTTCCCCCACCACCCTCTTCTTTGGTGTGTTTGTGGTTTGGGTGGAGCCTGATATTAGAGGGGCTGGTTCTGTTTCTTTTTCATGAAGACCTTGGGGACCTGTCTGCCGCTGGTGGGTCTCTTTAGATGTGTGATAGTGAGCACAACTTTGCCCTTAGTTTTGTTCCCAGTGTCTTGGGGCAACAGTAAAATATAAATCCCACTTGAGATCTGGTTGCACACATTTAGACTGAGGGTTTGTTTAGGATTGGAAAGATTTTAGAAACATCACGAGGGTCTCCCTGCTCTTCCCTTTCATTCCTATCCCTAAGTCACCTCCCAACCCAAAGAACCCAAATTGCTCCCATGCCTCCAATTATCCCCTCCATGCAGGAGACCCCCAAACCTCCATCACCAGCCCTGAGGTTTCTCTGTGGGAGTTCTCTTAGCCATGCCACCACTTTAAGTCTGTTCAGACCCAGCCTCATCATCTTTCCTTCCCTTCCCTCTCCCACAGTCCACGCCGGTGTTTTCTCTATAGTAAGAATTTGTCCCACAAGCACTCAGTTGAGCGGCTACTGTATACCAAGTCCTGTGATAGGTGCTGGGAATGCAGGGACAACCAAAAACGGTTACTGCCCTCAGAGAACTCTTGGCACAATGGGAGCCCCTGACCCAAGGAGAGATCCTCAGTATGAAATAGAAAGAGCTAAGGTAAGCACAGGGCATGAATATGCCACCTTCTCTGGGCACACAGGAACCGCTTCCAGGAGGGATGATCTCTGGGCTCAGTCTTGAACTGCAGTAAGTAGCTAAGTAAGACACAGAAAGGCATTGCAGTAAAGGAAACGGCAAGAACAAAGGCATGGAGGCATGGTATAGCATGCGCTGAGAACTTGGAGCAGTTCCATGCTCCGGGGGTCTAAAGTCCAGGGTAGGGAGTGGGAAAAGATAGGCTGGTTTCCTGACTCTGTTCCTAGCACCTCCCTCCTTTCAATCCTCCATGGGCAAGTTGTGGTTGACTCCTCTGCAGCAAACCCTCACCCCTGCTGTTAATGATGGGGTGGGGTGGGTGACCACACAGTATCTTCTCACTTGGACGCTATGTTGCCAGCAGGTGAGGATGGCGAAGTCTGCCCTACAGGAGGTGGCCTGGAGGAACCATTTGGGGTAAGACAGCTACCCCAAGACCAGCCCCTCTGCCCTCACCCTGATCCTTCCTTTAGGCTCCGCTCTTGGTCTGAATTCTGAATATCCTCAATCTTTGACTTCCCTTTGCTTTCTTAATCCTTGAGTTTGCTCTAGAATTTGGCCCTCAGATTCCACCTGGTCCCCTGCATAGGCAGCCCAGTTGGATGTATCTCTGTTGGCATTGACGTTTTACACATGGCAGGATGGTCCTCAGGAAAAGAACCTGCGTGTGGACCCTGAGGTATCTCTGTGAGCTCCTGCCTGGCCAGCTCCCCACAACTCCTGGCTGCCACTCAACTGTCCAAGAGGATTGGGACCTCTAGGTGAGGTCAGTTGGTGGCCTTCTTCCCTGGTGTGTGTGGGTTGAGAGAGATTGGCAGGGAGCCACTGTCCCAGTGGAAAATCTGTTCCTGGGCTCAGAAGAAGCAGAGTGTCCCTGCCCAGTGACCCAGGGACATCCATGTGCATAATCCACAGTGGGTGTGCTCCATTCCAGTTAGATTGGAGTCCTGGTCCAAAGCAGGTAACTAGGCTCCTGGCTCTTCCAGGCGACTGGTGAGAACTCACAATGCATTTTCTTTTTTCTTTTTTTTTTTTTGAAACAGGGTCTTGCTCTGTCTCCCAGGCTGGAGTGTGGTAGTGTGATCATGACTCACTGCAGCCTTGACCTCCCCAGCTCAAGTGATCCTTCCACCTCAGCGTCCTGAGTAGCTGGGACTACAGGAATGTGCCACTACACCTGTCTTATTTTTGTATCTTTTGGCAGAAACAGGGTTTTTGCCATGTTGCCCAGGCCGGTCTTGAACTCCTGAGCTCAAGTAATCCTCCTGCCTCTGCCTCCCAAAGTGCTGGGACTACAGGCATGAGCCACTGTGCCTGGCCTAAATGCATTTTCTTGATAACTAGAGCCAAACAATTCTGGAGGGGAACATGTTATAAGGAAAGCATTCATTGATTTCTTAATTCTTCTACTCTGTGGCAGAGCCTGCCCTGGGAATTGCAGGATAGCGGAATGAAGAAGGGGTTTCCTGTTCTCAAGGGGTTTGTGGTTTAGTGGGAGCTCTGAGCAGACTCTGTGATGCGTGTGTTTAATGGCAGTGGGCAGCATAGCCAGCCACCTGCAGGGGGGAGGGGTGCTTCTTAATTCCGGGTACTTTTAATCTATGTGTGGGGGCAGGCGGACCTACAGGAACAAATTGCAGTACATCAGACTATGGGATATAGTTCTGGACGTATTGTGTGATACAGAGAGGGTGAGTTACCCCCCAGGAGAGGAAGGCTGTGAACTGTGTCCATCAAGCGTGGCTCTGGGGTTGGCAGAAATGATCTGCCATTTCCCTGGGCAGAGGCAGCCCTCCTGGCTTTCTGAGATCTAAGAGTCAGGTCGTGCTAATAATCCTGGACCTATTCCAGGGGCCCCATCCCACCACCCAGTGACAAAAGGAAGCAGCTCCAAGATTTGGGACTTCCTTATAGCCCTGAAGCTTGGAAAAGGAGTGCTCAGGGCAGGAACAGCTGGTCCACCTGTGTAGGGCTCCCTTCCGGTGCCTCTGGGAGTTGGGATCGCAGTTCTGCCTCCCCCAGAGTGTTCATTATGAGCAAACACATAATTTGTGAGAGTGCTGGGAAAAGATCAGCTCCTATGAGAAAATAAAACACTATTCACACCACTATCTGAATTTCTCTCATTCTGGTGGAACTCCCCCCACCACAAATGAGCTTCTTGAAACCAAACAACAAACCAACCAGCTCACCACCCCTGACCCATCACAACACATAAGTACCCACTTGTTGCTGGTTACTTACAATGAAAGAAAGGCAGGAAGATGGATAACCTCATTCAGTCCTTTACATGAGATGCATTGTTTTACTAAATCCTTTCCAAACCATACCCGTCAGATCCTGTCTCCATGGGAGTGGAGGAATTTGAGCAACAGAGAGGTTAGGAAATTTTTCTGAGGTCATAGGGTTAGGCAGTAGCAGGGCCAGAATTTAAACCCCAGTCTTCTGACTCCAAATGGCCTGCTTGGCTAATGCTGGAGTGGCCTTGAAAGGTTACATTTTTATGTGGTCGAGGAGACTGTTTCAGTTCCAGGTGACCAAAACAAACCATTCTTTACGCCATGCCTGGGTGGAAACTTCCTCAATGAAGAGCAGTGGCCCCAGGAACGTTTGCACATCTCTCTTCTCATCTGAGAGACGGCTGAGCCGTGGTGTCCTGAGCTCTGTGGTGGCCTCATCTGCAGACTCCCACAGGAATTTGGGGAAGTCTTTGCAGGCATGTGGGGCTTGGGCCCTTGGGAAGAACATTCAGACAGTGTGGAGTCGTAGCTCATACCCTGGGCCAAGAGGCCTAGGAACGTGCCCCGCTGCTCCTTTGGGGTGCCCCATGGGAAGCGCTATTCCCATTGTTGTGGGCGGGATTTCGTGGAACACAACCCCTTGGAGCCAGCTCAGGCACCGGAAGCTGGGGGGAGGTTGGGCAGGGCACGTTTATTGGAGTGGGACAGGGATGGATCTCTAGATGGAAAGTGAGGCCAGAGGTTGGTGGGAACTGAATCTTGGAAGCCCCAGAGAGGAAGCAGCTGCTCTCTCTGTCTCTCCTCTCTCTTGGGCTGTGCGGTTTATCTCTTTGCCTATCTCTGAGCCTCTGCTCTGTTTTCCTCTCCAAGCCAGGCTCCAGGCTTCCCCTGCTTGCTCTGAGGGTCTTCCTGCTCTGTGTGCCCCTCCAGCATCAGTGTGCAGGTGGCTTGGTTTTCTAGAGGTTCCTTGTGGCCGTGACCATCCACAACCCTAAATGCCATCACCATCTTATCTACATTCTGTCTTTTCTTTCTACATTTTATAATTTTAAACTAGATGAAGAATCCCATAAAACATGTAAAAGAAGCAAGGTTGTGCCGAGTGCTGAAGACCTGGGCCTGGAGAGAGTATGAGGGCAGGAGGCTGCGGTGGCCCCTGGGTTAGCACTGAGGAGCTGCGTTTAGGTTAGCAGGAACTGGGCCAGGGCAGGGGCAGGCCTGATGGTGACACTGGCCGTTGTCTGGAGCAGCCTTGGGAACCCAGCTCTGTGGAAGGCAGGGCAGGGGTGGTGTCAACCCACAGACACACTGAAGGCTCAGAATCATTGGAAGGGAATAAGTGGATGGTGGTCAGTGGGTGACGAGGCTGGACAAGTGAGTGCCCCTCCAGACACAGGCTTTGGGAGACTCAGCATGTGTTCCCCCCTCCCCATCACAGAGCAAGGCAATGTTTAAAAACTAGAACAGATGCCCAGGAAGTGGGTACTGTGGCCATTCCACGCAACAAGAACAAAGGTAGCCTTCAAACAGGGAGGGCTTTGGCAACCTCTCCCCTGTCTCTGGAGCTGAGGGAGGGGACGGAGGAGCCAAGAACACAGAGAGGAAAGGGAAAAGTGGCCAGGGGGACAGACAGGAGGAGGATGGTCTTCTTGCCCCCATCATCCTCAGGGCTAGGGGCACAGAATTGGCCCATCCTGCTAGCATCACTGCCCTCAGAATAGGCCACAGTTCTTCAGGCTATGATTTTTTTTGTTTTGAGACAGGGTCTTGCTCTGTCACCCAAGCTGGAGTGCTGTGGTGTGACCATAGCTTGCTTCAGCCTCTAACTCCCCAGCTCAAGTGATCATCCCGCCTCAGGATCCTAGTCCCAAGTAGCTGGGACTACAGGTGCACGCCACCATGCCTGGCTATTTTTTTTTTGTTTTTGAGATGGAGTCTCACTCTGTTGCCAGACTGGAGTGCAGTGGCATGATCTCGGCTCACTGTAACCTCTGCCTCCCAGGTTTAAGTGATTCTCCTGCCTCAGCTTCCTGAGTAGCTGGGACTACAGGCACACACCACCATGCTCAGCTAATTTTTGTATTTTTAGTAGAGACAGGGTTTCACTGTGTTGGCCAGGATGGTCTCGATCTCTTGACCTTGTGATCCGTCTGCCTTGGCCTCTCAAAAGTGCTGGGATTACAGGCGTGGGCGACCATGCCTGGCTGGCTGTTATATTTAATTTTTTTGTGTTGCTCAGGCTAATTTTGAACTCCTGGCTTCAAGAGAGCCTCCTGCCTCGGCCTCACACAGTGTTAGGATAATAGGCACAAGCCACCTCACCCAGCCCTTCTGGCTGTTCTTGAGGGCGACATCAGCTGTGCTCTGCGCATTCTGTTATTCATGTTGGTGACAGCACAGATGAGTGTACGTGGATCTCCCTGTTGTCCTCGCATGATTCAGGCCCTCTCACTTACTTTGATGTAGCTGGCGGCCTCATCAGACTTGCTGACCCCTGTGTACTTGCAGAAGCAGATGGTGGGGGCTGCGTGTGATCTTCTCACACGGGTCCTTCTTCTCGAGGAAGAGGATGACGGATGTTTCCGTGACCACTTGACACAGATGCTGCCAAACAGCTTCATGCTCTGGTGCAGGTGATTCAGCTCATCCTCAGCTAGAGCCAGGTCACAGATGCTCTAGACTGCACGAAGATGATGGCTGTGATGCCCTCAAAGCAGTGGGTCCACTTCTGCCCAGATTGCTGAGTGATACATCAACCATCTCAAAGAAAGTAAGTCCCTGGAGGTGAAGGGCATCTCTAAGCAGCCCCACAGCCCGACCTGCTGTGTGGGGCTGTGGTCACTCTGTGCCCTGTGGCTCCAGGTCGTTCAGGTGGAAGGCAGCTGAGGTGTGGAGCTGGCATCCTATGAGCAGTCAAAGCAGGTTGAAACAGGCCTCCCGTGGAGCAGATCCCATGGGCAGCCCAGAGGCTCCAGATGATGCTGGGCAGCTTCAGTTCACAGGTGGCATCTGGACAGGTCCTCAGTTGCCTGGCGTCATCCACATGAAAGGGGTTGGCAAAGCCAGTCTGTAGGTTGCCTGTGGCCTTGACGATGGCCATGACAGACTGGAGGGTGAGGCTGTAGATGACTGCCCTGCACAACCAGCCTTCCTCCTTGGAGTCGCCATCCTCTTGGATGATCTGCTTTGAGGTCCTTAGGGCAGATATCTATCTCTAGTCTAATCAAGGGAGAGCGTGTGGTACAACCATGGCTTCCTACTTCCTAGAGTTGCACCTAGGACAAAGATGCTTTAGCACATCTGCCTGGACCAGGGACTAGCTGAGCCGTTTGTCTCAGTCCAGGCTATGAGTGGGAGGGAAGAACCTGCAGCATTGCTGCCCAGGCTCGGTGTCTCATGGTCTCAGTTTTTCAGAGTGGGCAGCTGCCTCTGAAGGCTCTGAGCGGGGAGATGGTGCTTTTGGGGAGGACCAGAAAACAGCCATCGGCTGGTGGGTTTCAAGTCATTGGGAGCCCATGAAGGAGATAGAGTGCTGCGGGAGACCTGCTTCCGCAAAAATCAAGGGTCTAATAATACCCTGCTCTGAGCATCTCCCACATGCCAGGCACTGTGCTCAACATCTTATGCAGGGAATCTCATTTCATTCTCATAAGCCTGCCAGGAAAAAAGGACCTGATTACTACCATTACACAAATGAAGTCACATCCATTTGTTCATCAAGGACTTACTGAGTGCTTCCTGGGTACCACGGCTGTATTGGGGATGTGATTGTGCACAGCAGATACCACTACTGCAAGCTAACTGTGGACCAGAGACTGTGCCAACTAAGGGATTTACATATACGCATCACCCACTTTTTTTTGAGGCAGGGTTTTGCTCTTGTTGCCCACGCTGGAGTGCAATGGTACGATCTTGGTTCACCACAACCTCCGCCTCCCAGGTTCAAGTGATTCTCCTGCCTCAGCCTCCCAAGTAGCTGGGATTGCAGGTACCCACCACCATGCCCAACTAATTTTTGTACTTTTTTAGTAGAGACGAGGTTTCATCATGTTGGCCAGGCTGGTCTGGAACTCCTGACCTCAGGTGATCCACCCACCCTGGCCTCTCAAAGTGCTGGGATTACAGGCGTGAGCTACTGCGCCCAGCCCATATCCCTTTTAGTTCTAAGAACAACCCTATGAAATAATTTCCATTAAAAAAAATCATATCCCCATTTATTTCAAGAGAATTCCCTTTTAAACCCATTTTTCAAATAAGAAAACTGAGGTCCATGGAGGTTAAGTTCCTTACAGAAGGTCACACAGCTAGGAAGTGTAACAATCTGAATTGGAGCCCGGGCCTGATGGCCTCTTACCCTGCAATACAAAAATTCTGGATGAAGATGAATCTCTGCTAGTCAAGGGGCAGCCTGGGGAAGAACGTTGTTATGGCCTTGGCCTGAGCTGGTTACTGTGAGTGCTGAAGTGGGGGTGGGGAGTGGGGTTCTTGTGTGTGCCCCTCTTTCCTTCCTCCTTCATTTCTGCCTCCTGGCCTCAATCCTACTCCTCCTGCCTGGAGCTCCCCATCTTGGGGTCACAGGGATGCTTGACTTCCACACTGTGACACTGTGGTTGTGTCTGGGAGCTCTGCAGGCCCAGCTGGCTAAGCAGGGCCATGTTTGTCAGAGCTGCCTCTGACAGCCATGTCCGCTGTGCCCCTGTGGACTCTCCTGATGTTGGGGTCATGTCTTTACTGAATAACAAGCTGTGTGTGTGTGTGTGTGTGTGTGTGTGTGTGTGTGTGTGTGTCTGTGTGTGTGCGTGTGTGTTGTGAAAGAGAGGGAGACAAAAGGAGGCCTTGGCATTAGGCCTTTTAATGAGCAAAGTGACAAGGTGACCATCCTTAATTGGCTATCACAATAGCCAACCAGGTCCTGCTCCCTCCATGCAAGCCTCCTGCTTCCTGGAAGTGGCAGCCACCCCTCGATGCTCGGTGAGCTCGGAAGGCTGGGGAGCAAGTGGCAGCTTTTCTGTTGCTTTCTGGACCCGACACAGCTTCTCTCCAGCAGGCACCAACTGGCTTGGCTGGCTTTCTGGAATCAGGGTAACAGCCTTCTCCCCTCTGCCTGGTTGCCTTCTTTGCATAGAGAGGGAGCTTTTGGCTGTTGGTTTAAGCTCCCTGGTCATCATGATGAACGCCTTGTTAGAGCTGCTGTAGAAACCACCACTGAGAGTACGTGGTGAAGGGGCCGGTCCTATTTTTGGATGAGTTGGGAGAATGAGAGAGGACCCTGGGTTCCTGTTGCTCCAGGATTTCCATTTTAGCTGAGGAGAGAAAACGCATATCAATGTCAGAGCGCTAACCTGGCAAGAGGTGGCTTTGATGTCATGGAAAGAGCACTAATGTGGCAGTCAAGGGACCTGGAGCCAAGTTCTACTAAGATCGTATGTAGCTACTAATAGTATATAGTGCTTACTATGGGCGAGCACGCTTTTAAACACCTTACATATTTTAATTCACAACAACCCTATGAAATAGGTACATTACTTCCTCTATTTTATAGCTGATGGAATTGAAGCGCAGAGAGGGTGGTGACTGGCTCAAGGTCACAGAGCTGTTAGAGGCAGAGCAGACAGACATGAGGCCACTTCCCTGCACTCGGGGCTGCTGTGTTGCCTTGGGGCAGGGCCCTGGGCCTCGTGACCACAGGGTAGCTGGTCCCCTGGCCCACCTGCCTGTTCCGCCCACTGCAGCTGGGCTATGGATGGGACTGTCCCGAGAGTATGAGGCAGAGAGGGATGGAGCTTCTCTTCCCAGGGACAAAAGGAGCTGCATGGATGATGTCAGCATGGAGCTGCCCTAGCCAACCTTTCCTGCTGGATCACACCAGTCATTAATCCACACGCAGAACACAGTTTGGGTCTGGGCTCCAGGCCCCACAGTCATTGCTGTGTTTTCACGGGCCTGATAAACGATTCTGCTGTAGAGGCTTGAAGGGCATCTGTGCAAAATAGTTCTAAGCAAGATTCTTTAAAACCTTTTTACACATTCCCATCCATTCTGAGACCACCCTGGGACCAGGAGAAGGAGAAGCTGGCAGTGTCGGGAAACCAGAGGTCTTTGGTGTGGAGTCAGAGGAAGCCTGTAAGGTCTTGTTTCCAAAAGTCAGAGGCGGAGGGCCTTGGAGAGGATTTATTTTTCACAGTGTATGGGAGGAGGCTTGGGTCCAGACAAAAGGGAGTAGCTCAAGGTCGTAGTCTTGTTCTGAGGCAGTCTTAAGATTGCTTGGCCTTTCGGAACCCTGTTACAACACATGGCATCACATGCATTATCTCATTTTAATCTCCATGCCAGCCCAAGGAGGTGGATGTTATTAGCCCATTTTACAGATGAGGAAATCAAGGCCTAAATGGCAGAACTGGGATTTGGCCCTAGATACTTCCATATTATTTCATGATCTTCCCTTTAATATTAATTAAGACCGTCTTTACATCTTCCAGAGTACTTTCTCTTCCATGCATAGGTTGTTTGTCCGGTGGCCGTAATTCCTGAGCCAGCAATTCCTGACTGGATGGTCAGTCTAAACTCAGACAGGCGAGGTTCAAATCCAGCTCTACCATTTAGTAAGTGTGACCTTGAGCAAGTCATGGGCAATTGTTGAAACCTTAGTTTCTACCTTGTAAAGTAGGAATGATAATGTCTAAATCACAGAGCATTTTTTAAGAATGAAATGATATAATCCTTAAAAGGCACTCCTTTTTTTCGAAGGCAAGTTTTTCTGTCTTTTAATCACAAGCAATGACATCAGATACATGGCATGTGTGTTCCAATTTGTCTTTTCTTTTCCAGGGCACATGTCAATCACCACACTCTGACAGTGGGTCCAGGCATAGTTTCAGAATATCCCTCATTCCACTATCCAGGGAGCCACTACCTATCAATTTGATTCAGCTCAAAAATGGAAAACTATTTGTAATCCCTGCCTCACTTATAGCATTGTAACCAAACTATAAACTCTAAAAGGCACTTCTTATGTTGCCAAGGATGTGAATGGTAGTCCTACATTTTTATTATTCTTGATAAGGAGTACCAGTATTTGATGCTGAGTCTTACCCTGAAAATCTGGAATTATGTTTGTTGTAACTTAGTGCAGCCTGATTAATGCATTAATTTTTGGCTAAGATCTAAAGAAGACATGGCTATTATTATAATCTTAATAGGTTTACTTTTAATTTTAATTGTATTTCCTTAGGTTTTTGGGGAACAGGTGGTGTTTGGTTACATGGAAAAGTTCTTTAGTTGTTACCATAATAGGTTCATTGCCTGATGCACACAGCAAGTCAATATGCCGAGACATGGGGTTGCAGCAGAGAAAGAGATTTGATCACAGGGTCAGTGAATGAAGACATGGGAGAGGACCTCAAATCCATCTCCCTAAGGAATTTGGGGTAGGGGTTTTAATGGTTTTGGAGTGGGCAAAAGTGTGGAGATGGAAGAGTGCAGGGTGAAGTCATGGGGTAGGGAGAAGCAGCAGTTGTATTCCTGTGCTGATCCTGTTCCTCCGTCGGGGTCTTCAAACCAGTTGCTGAAATTGGGGCCTGAAAAACATCTTCAGTGATCCTTCAATAAAAGCCTTATGATTCTAATGTTAGAGACCCCGTCTATGGGCACAATGGGGATGGAGGTCAATTCTTTTTTTTTTTTTTTTTTTTTTTTTTTTTTTTTTTTTGAGACGGAGTTTCACTCATGTTACCCAGGCTGGAGTGCAATGGCACGATCTCGGCTCACCACAACCTCCGCCTCCTAGGTTCAGGCAATTCTCCTGCCTCAGCCTCCTGAGTAGCTGGGATTACAGGCACGCACCACCATGCCCAGCTAATTTTTTGTAGTTTTCGTGGAGACGGGGTTTCACCATGTTGACCAGGATGGTCTCGATCTCTTGACCTCGTGATCCACCCGCCTTGGCCTCCCAAAGTGCTGGGATTACAGGCATGATTTTTTTTTTTTTTTTAAATGAGACGGAGTCTCGCTCTGTTGCCCAGGCTGGAGTACAGTGGCTCGATCTTGGCTCACTGCAACTTCTGCCTCCTGGGTTAAGCGATTTCCTGCCTCAGCCTCCCAAGTACCTGAGATTATAGGTGTGTACCACCATGCCCAGCTAATTTTTGTATTTTTAATGGAGACGGGGTTTCACCATGCTGGCCAGGCTGGTCTTGAACTCGTGACCTCAAGTGATCTGTCTGACTTGGCCTCCCAACATGTTGGGATTACATGGGTTAGCCACCATGCCTGGCCTGCACAGGCATTTAATCACAACTCTATCAGGCCAGGTACTGCTGGGCACTTCCACCTCAATCTATTTCTCTAAGCAGTGTGATAATTGGAGGCGGTGTGGACTTTTTTTTTTTTTTTTTAATTTTGTTAGAGATGGGAGTCTATCTCTGTCACCCAGGCTGGAATGCAGTGGTGGTTCAGTGCAGTAGCAGGATCATGGTTCACTGCAGCCCTGCAGCCTTGAACTCCTGGGCTCAAAGTATCCTCCCATCTCAGCCTCCTGAATAGCTAGGACGATAGGTGTGCACCACCACACCCAGCTAAGTTTTAAGTTTTGTATAGAGATGGGATCTCACGTATGTTACCCAGGCTGGTCTCAAAATCGTGGGCCTCAAGCTATCCTTCCACCTTGGCCTCCCAAAGTGTTGGGATTACAGGCGTGAGCCACTGCACATGGCCTCAGAGTGGGCTTTGATGTAGAAGATCTGAGCAGGAATCCCAGTTCCACTGCTCATTTGTGGTGTGATCCTGGGCCAGTCGCCTGACCTCTCTGAGCCTCAGTTTCCTTGTGTGCAAAGTAGAGAGTTTAACATAGGAAAAGTACTTGATGTGGTGGGCTTGGCACTTGGCAGATTCTAACCCAATCCATCTTGCTACCTCCTTCTCCCAGGGTGGGATGCATCTGGGGACTCTCTTCCCTAGGAGAGCCCCTTTGACTCTGGGGTCGTGTTGAGTGTTTCCTGTCTTAGGGGTTCTTTCAAGGACAGAATCAGGACTAGGCAGTACAAACAGCTCACTTTCAGCCAGGGCTTCCCTGAGGTTGAACCAGCTCCTTGATACCTCCCCTGTTTTGGGGGACCCAGATGTCATAACTGCCCTTACCTGGGGCCTGTCCCACATGGGCATGGATGGGACGTTCAGCTCAGGCCTCACATTTTCAAAGCCTTCAGATATGGACTTTTGAGGTCATTGCCCCATGAGGTCATATTTGCAGTCCCAGAGCTGGCTGGTGGGCCTGAAAGATATACATCTTGGGTTTTGAACTCATGCCTCAGTCCTGGCCCTCATTACCTGTCAAGCTGTTGACTTTGACTTCATACTTGTCAGAAATACAGGATTTATCACATTGCATTGCACTTTGTTTTGAGTTGGTGGGTTAAAACAATATATTGGTAAATGCACATGTTGAAAATTCTTCACTTTTTTTTGGTTTGCTTTCTGGCTTTGGCAGTTCTTCATTTTTCACTCTATTCTGAGCTTCTGGAAGGGAACGTAGCCTGAGTTGATATTAATCACATGAGAGCTTTGCCCCCAGCCTTCCTCTTTATCTGGGTCTCCTGTATTTGAACAGAGGCTTTTCCCTTTTGAAGCCGTGTCCTGTTCATGACCTCCTGCAATGCTCTCAACAGGTCTCTGAGTGAGGTGTTATTATTCTGCTCCAATTCAACCAGGATGCAAGGCAAGCAGGTTATTGCCACCATCTGCTCAGATTGGTCAGGGCCCGTGCTGTACTTATGGTTACCTATTTAAATAGTAACCCTGATTATGCCCATTTTACAGATGAGAAAACTCAGGGGAAGAATGTGTGTGAAGCCAGGCAGCTGAAACCAAGGCCTCTAAGCCTGAGAACCTGTGAGCTTTTCCCTCCGTCCAAGCTGCCCCTCTTAATGAAAGGTTTAGTCACACTGGCTTTAAAGACCCTATTACAATATCTCAGTTTCTTTTCTTTTTACCACCTTGGAAATGGCTGTAAAAATATTAAAACCAATTGCCATCATCTTTCAGACCGCTGCATTTATGAGATGTCACTTTCAAATGAATGAAAATAATCGAAACTCCCTCCCCATTCCATTCTGTGGGGGCATTTCAGATTTATACAATATTTCTGAAAGCTCTTATAATAGAGCATATGCACTTAGGGCATTAATGAAGTCGGCTCAGTGCTTGCTGGTCTCATTTCATGGAGCTAATTGTTAAGTGTTTTGCATACTTACAATTGAACTAAATTATTCCAAGCTAGCTGGTTTCAGGAAGTGTTAATTATATTTCAGTAAAGGAAAATCAAGGCTAAAAAATCACCCACTTAGAGCTTATCTATTTATGAACATCTCATTCTGGAGATCTCAAACATATATTTTAACGCCATGTGAATATTGAGATTAATATTTCTTCGCCAAAGAAACCTTTATTCCTTCCTTGAATAGGGGCCCTCATCCCATCCTTCCACTTTTATTTAGCAGTCTAGTCTGGAAGTTGAAAGAAACCTTCCTTTGTATTTTTGGCGCCTTGAATCTTTAAGTTGGATGCCAAGAACAGCATTGGCTCCAGTCATCTGGAGAGCAACTGGCCTTCTGTAAATGATATTAAGTAATTAATTTATGGGTCCTGCACAGGCCATTTAGGACCAAGTGCTCCCTTGCTTCTGGGGTTTGAGGAAATCATTGGGACGGTTTTCACCTGGGATTTAGCTTGGAGGGGGTGAGTGGTGAAGGGTTGTCACTCAGGCCTCAGTTCATGGGCAGGTGTGGGGGTGGGGAGTGGGTGGGAGTGGGAGGTGAGGTCCCATGGGGGAGGGGAGCTGCCACACCTGCATTGTCCTCTCCCACCCTTCTTTTCCTCCTCATTGGATCAGGAGGGCTGAATGAATGCCTAACAAGAAGTGCTCTGAACTTCTTTTGTATCTGCTGTTCGATTTCTCTTCCACTTGTTCTGAACTTTCCATTCATTCACCATGCATGCATTCATTCGCCCACTGAGCACACACATGTGAAGCTAAGGAGGGCCCATCCCTTGAGAGTACTGGGCTAGGCCTGCTAGGAAGAGCTGAGGCTGGCACAGCCCCCGCCTTCCAAACTCTCACAATATATAAATGGACCTGGGCATCAGCACCACTGTAGGGCCTGTTCAAACACAGAGTGTCGGGCCTCACCCCAGAGTTCTGATGCAGCAGGGCTGGGGAGGGCTGCTAGTTGGCATAGCTAACAGGTTCCCAGGGGAAACTGATGCTCCAGTGTAGTGATCACCCTCTAAGAACCACTACAGGAGACTGGTTACATCCTGAGACCATCTTGATTTGCTTATTTATTTATTTATAGACAGAGTCTTGCTCTGTTGCCCAGGTTGGAGTGCAGTCTTGTGATCTTAGCTCACTGCAACCTCTGCTTCCCATGTTTAAGCGATTCTCCTGCCTCAGTCTCCCAAGTAGCTGGGGACATGCACACGCCACAGCACCCAGGAGAAGGGGGTCAGGAAAGGTCACGGGGGGTGATGAAGTGACAGTTCACTTGGGGTCTTGAAGGATGAATAGTTTTCTAGCACTGGAGCGATGGCAAGATGAGGGACATTTTGAGCAGAGGGAGCAGTCTTTGTAAGCACAGAGGTGAGAAAGGGCAGGGCTTATTTAAAGAACAGAGAGAAAAGGCGCAGATGTTGCTTTGTGTGTCTGTGTGCTGGGGGGCAGGAGGAAGCATGGCAGGAGATGGAGCGCTATGACAAAAACCTTGACCATGAGGCTGAACAGTTAGACTTGATTCTGAAATACAGGTGGTAGAGTATCACTTGACATTTTATGGGAGTGGGAAGTGACTCAAAAACTGCTATTCAGTGGGGCTGAGGCTACAGAAGAAGTCTGGCAGTGCGGGGAGCCAAGTGGGAGGTAAAATGAATTAAAGAAAAATAAAAAAATTAGTTCTTCAGGAGTAGCAGCCGCATCCCAAGGGCTCCATGGTAGGCCGTGGCTGCCACTGGCCAGCACAACCGCAGAACTTCTCCATCCTTGCAGAAAGTTGTGCAAGACAGCGCTGGTCTAGAAGGGGCCCGTGGTGTCTGCATGGGCATATCCCCTTGGATCCACAGATTGCTCACCTCCAGGAGAGAGAGGTGTGGCCACAGGAGGACCAGAGTGGAACACTGTAAAAGTGGAGGGCACGCTTGTTGCCCAAAGTCAAGGACAGTTGGCAGTTGAAGGTTATTAGACTCAGGACCTGGGGCTGCCATGTTTGGGTGGCTGGGAAGGCTGAGTGCAGGGAGATAAGAAGCCTGTCTGTGGAGAGAGAGGGAGCAAGGCAACAGACCTGCACCCCTGAATGTGACATAAGCAGAGAGATCGGGACCCTGATGGCATTCCAGGTCCCGTGATGCCTGGGTGCCTTCAAAACAATGCTGCCCCCCACTTTTACCCAAAAGAATTTGAGTGGGTTTTTGTTTCTTGCAACCCCAATGATAATGATGAGGTGTGGTTGACTCCTTGTCACCCAGTCCAGGATAGGGCACACACCAGTGCTCCGCTGAAGCTTCTTGAGCTGTCAAGTGAACATGCGGCATGCGGAGGGAGGGAGGAGGCTGGGGGCTGCCCCTTTCTTCCCCCTCTTACCCCCTCGAATGCAGATTGAGACACTGGGGACAGGCACCTGAAAGATGTCCCCTTTTCCCCTCACCTTTGGCCCCTGGAATAAAGTTCCCCATCATCCCAAACTACATATGTTTCATGGCTGATGCTGTTTCTGATGTCTTCCCTCACATCACCAAGAGCTTGCATCAATTCAGGTGGCAGTTTAGAAGCAATTAAAATTTATAAGCCACAGGTAGTGAATGAAATCTCAAGGATTAATTTGCTCAGTGGAGTGTTAATCTGTGTAATGTCATAGGTGCTCCTTCAGCCAATGCAGCAAGATGGAGCCGGGAGGTACTTCCCCTCCCCTGTTTTCCTGTAAATGCCCTAATTGGTGCCCATGGGTTGGATGGGTGTGGTTCCATCTCCTCAGGGCACTTAGAAGGGCCTGCCCCCACCTGAGCCTCCCAGAACCCAGTCCTCTTTCTTGCTACCCAGCAGGGCCATAGTCCCCTGCCTAAACTGGCAGAGATAGGCTCTCTGCTCTCTGTCCAGCCTTCTTTTGCTGTGTGATCCCTTTCTGTCCTGCCCCTGGGGCAAGGCATGGGAAGGCACAGTAATAGGCAGATCCAACCCACCCCCAGGACTTGCTTCCCAGGGCTATGTAATTAGAATCCTTCCCAATTAGCAGGTGGAGTGGATCAGCATCCAAGTTAATAACATGGCGATGCCCACCTGTCCAGCCAGCCCCCCCACTTGCTTCCAAGACAACCTAAAGAGCAGGAGAGAGGACTTACTAATGATGCGCTGCGTGCCCAATCGGGACTCCATGGCTGGCTGGATGGGAGCCTGTCCAGTGAGTCTTGGTGCTGGGATTCAGGAGACCTGTGTTCTAATTAAATTCCTTCCCCCACCAGAGCTTAGCTCAAGAAAACCTTGTCTCAAGGGAGCTCAGTTTTCACCTGGAGAATCTGAACGTCAGTGTGCAAGTCAGAGCACTCTCTTTGCAGCCAGTGACACTGGACTGGCTTGTCTGGAGAGCTAGGCAGTGGCAATCAGTGAGAGCCATTTAATATAATGGCTAAGAAGTATCGCTTTGGAGCCAGACAGACCTAGATTCAAGTCCTTTTTTCGAACTTAGCAGCTGATGCCCTTAGGCACATTTCCTAACTTCTCTGAGCTTGTTTCTTATTACTAGAGTGGGGATCAAAATACCTACATTGCAGAGTTGCGTGATGTATGTGAAGTGTTAGCACAGTACTTGCAAATAGCCATCCCTTAACAGGTGGTGTCTTGTATTATTGTTGTTAATAGTAATGATAACAAAAGTATCCCTAAGTGTCCTGAGCCCCAGCCTTCATGCTGTCCTCTCCCTTGGCCTCTGTCAGCTTCCTCTGCCAATAACAAAGACCTGTTCTGTCTACCTCACCTGTGGGCTCTGACAATGAGGTGGGACAATGGATAGGATAGCTTTGAGCTGGGTATAATTGGCTGGGCATGGTGGCTCACACCTGTAATCCTAGCACTTTGGGAGGCTGAGGCAGGCAGATCACTTGAGGTCAGGAGTTTGAGACGAGCCTGGTCAACAAAGTGAGAGACTGTCTCTACTAAAAATACAAAAATCAGCCGGAAATTGCTTAATCCAGGAGGTGGAGGTTGTAGTGAGCCGAGGTCGTGCACCCCAGCCTGGGCAACATAGTGAGACTCTGTCTCAAAAAAAAAAAAAAAAAAAAAAAAGGGTATAATTGATACTTAAGCACAGGGGATAATTATTACCATCCAGCTTTAACTGAAAGGCCCCAGAATCCTCTGGGGATGGCTCGCTCACTCTGAGGACGTGGAGAAGGAAGTTCAGAACAGGAGTTCCTCTTGGCTTCAGAAGGCTGCATTGGGGTGAGCATTGTTAGTTCAACATCATTGTTGCCAGCAACAGAAATTGATCTGGCTGATTTGAGTAGTAAAGAAGTTAGTTGAAATTTCGAGAATATGATCATCAGAGCATCAGTGGGAAACCCGGGAACTAGGATGAGGGTGGCTGGGTACCAGGACTCCAGTTTAAACTGTGCTGTAGGGAAAACTTAGCATGCAGCTTATGTTTCTTATGGACGTGTGCCTGGACCACACCCTGGCGCCCTGTGAACACAGGTGCTGACCAAAGCTTTGAGATGCATTCTCTCCTGACTCTGTCCAAGTCACCTGTAAGTCCTGGGTATCTGTTTGGCTCTTCCTTGGTGACATGCTAGACTCTGGTTGTATAGAGGAGCAGGGAAACTTTAAACAAGCGTTAGGCCTGTACTGTTTTCTGTATTGGGGGAGGACTCTGCTCCCTGAACACCCATGCAGTAGGGGAGCTGCAGGGTTTCCTTTTCGCAGCACCTTTCTCCCTGTGCTCTCTTGCATGCCTTCAAGGAAGGATTATGTTTGACCCCCTTTCTGCCCATGAAAAAATGGGGGTTCCTTTCTTCCAAGACCTGCCCAAGATCAAATCACTGGTAAGTGGCTGAACCAGGATGATGGAGCTCAGTTTGCTGGCTCCAGATGCTGTGCATTGCAAATGGTGGAAAGAGGTTGTTGGTTGCTAATGATCTGGACAGAAAATGGGTGGTGCCGCCTTATGGCCCAGAGAGCTGTTCTTGCCTTACCCTGTCAACCTGTGCAGGGAAGTGAGCTCTGGCAGTGGTACGGTGGGAAGCCCAGGGCTAACGGTAGAGCCTGGATGAGGACAACTGGGGATGCTTGATGGGTCTGAATTAGGCATGGGGAGGCCAGAGCTGGAGTTAGCAGTCAAGGAAAAGAAGGGAAGAAGGCAGGGGAGACTCACATTGCCCGGTGGCTTCTGACGGGTTGGGCAGTGCGTAATACAGTGAAAAGGGGCGAGAAGAAGTCTCAAAACTTCAGGGGCACACTGTTTTCAAAAGGAGGGGAAATAACAACTTTACAGGCACAGAGGAGGCCAGTCTATAGAGGGCTGAAGAGGTGGCTGGAACAGGCAGCGAGGGAGGTCCCCGGCAGCCTAGCGTGATGGTTTTCTACGGCATGATGGTGGCAGGATTGATGCTGCTGCTCAAACCACACAGCTAGTCGGAAATGCCAACACTGCCGGACCCAGCACAGCACAACTTGGCATTGCTAATTAGCCCTGAGATTATTCCTTGCGAGGAAGCGACTCCATCACACCTGAGTTAGGGCTGAACTACCTAAGCAGGCGGCAGGTTGAGCTCGTGGCTGCCTGTGGATACCTTTCCCCTTGTTTTTCAGAAATGCCCCAAACAATAGCCCAGCCCCTGCCTCCTGGTCCTACCTCTCCAGGATGACAGTTCTTAGATCTTATTAGTTGAGAGAGGGACTGATTTGTGGAATGGAAAAGTCATGAAGAGAGAATGTGGTGTAAATGTTAATCGTTTTTTTAACTTCACATTATGTGATCCGTTAACATTAATATTTAATTTAATGAAGTCAAAAGATTAATGCATGTGTTTATTTCTAAAAAAAGGCAGGGATGCTTCCGGCTGCTTTTCAGCTTGGTTGAGCTTTGGGGGAAAAAAAAAAACAACAAAAACACAGCACACCACCACCACAACCACCCACCCAGCACAGAAGAAATGTATTCATGCCGTAATAATACAAGTATCCTCTCTCCCACCCACGCTCCCTCCTCAATTCCTAAAAATAAGCCACAGGGTTCTAATGGGGACACTGATTAAATATTCGGCTCTGTAATTTATGCCCAAGTGAATCCCAACAGGAACCAGAGGCCCTGGAAATCTGTTGTGAAATAATTATCCTGAATGACATTGTGGAGATGGTCTGCAAGGGTGCTGTCAATAATGCATTAGCCCAAATCTGTTTGAAATACAGCAAGGAAATTACATGACATTCATGGGAACCTGAAAGAATTATCAGTAAACAAATTTAATCAACTTGATGTTATGCATACCACTCAACCTCTTATTATCTGATCATCTAGGTTTAGAACACACAGGGGAATTGAATGACGTGGGATGTGAGGCTGCGGCTGTGTGTGTGTGTATGTGTGTGTGTGTGTAAGCTTGGTGGAATTGGCCTCAGATCTTTGCATTTCTTCTCCTTAGCGGCATTTCATTTGCATTTTTCTCTAGGCCGGATTGTTGACTGCCAGCTCTCATCCCAGCCTGGCCCTTGAATTCCCATTTTCCCCCCACCCAGTGTCAGAGCCCTCTTTAGAAAAGTCAGCTGACTGCCCACCCATCCTACAGATCCTTTCTGTCTTTCAAAGAAGGAATGGCCGCCTCTGCCCAATATTTCAGAGGCAAAGAGGTAGGTTGGAGAGGAAGTGAGTGCTGTTATCTGGAGAGATGCTTCTGGCATAGAAGAAAGAGCCCTATAACTTCAGGTTGGGAGTGAGGATCTGCTGCTAATTTGTTGGGCGATCTTATTTAAGTCCTTTTCCATTTCTGAGCCTTAATTTTTCCATCTGTAAAATGGAACTTGGGATGGATGGTCTCTGTGATTTTATGACACCTTGGTAGAAGCTTGGCAGCATCTCATTTGCTCAGTTCTCTTTGTCCTCTCGAACCTGATGGGTATCCAAGAGGAAAGGAGCTTCCTTAAGACCATGTGGGAAGCAGAGTCAAGATGAAGGCTTTCAGATCCACTTCTCACAATCCCTCCACCCCCAAAGCTTTTCCTCTGCACTGAAAGCCCTGGGAAGGATTGTGGAGTCTTTATTTTAAACTAAGCTCTTGGTTTGCTGAGAGGGGATCTGGGTTGTCCTTCCCAGGTCCACAAATCCCTTTCAATTTCTAGGCCTCAGCTTCCCACTCTCCACATGACAAAGGGGTTGGATGAGGTGGCCTTTCAGAGACCTCTTATCCCAGCTTTGACATTCTACACTGTTATTTACATTTTAAATTCCTTAACTGGCTATAGCTTTGTGCTTTGAGGAAGGGAGTCTAATTTCCATTTCTACACTGAACGCTCCTTTCTACTTTGTTGTGACATGCAAGTGTATTCTTGTTGAGCACCTGCTGTGGTTGGCACCCAGGGCCAGGCCCTGTAGGGTGGATGTGCTCATTGAGTCCTGTTTCATCCCTGGCCCTGCGCCTGATGTTGGGATAGCTTGATGGAACTTGGTAAGTTTTACTTGGAGACTAAGAGCCAATTTGCTCAACAAGTTCTTTGGGGGCACCTACCGTGTATCTGTCCCTATTCTTGGCATTAGGTAGGATAATAGAATTTACTGAATATAGACTATGAGCTAAGCACTGAGTTGAGCACTTAACATGTATAAAAGCTTGGTGAATTCCCCTTGCCTCAGAATGGGCCATCAGGAAGTAAAGGTAGGGACAAGAGGCAGAACACGCTTGTGTCATAAAGAATACTCAAAACAAAGAGGTACAGAAAATCCCCCAGAAACTACTGAATGGTTTCTTCTACCTCCAGCTATCGCTGAAGCGTAGCCCTGGGAAGCCCACACAGTCCCAGCCTAACGGATGAAAGTCTAGGTCTGGCACTGTCCACTGATAGTAGCCACTAGCCTCAAGTGGCTTTAGAGCATTTGAAATGTGACTAGTCCAGATCGAGATGTGCTGTAAATGTAAAATACACAATGGATGGTGAAGATTTATGCAATAAAATAGTGTGAAGTTGTCTTATTGATAATTTTTTATATTGAGTACGTGTTGCAATATTTTGGAGATACTGAGTTACATAAAATAGAGTATTAAAATTAATTCAACCAGTAGTCATATTACTTGCTTTAATATGACTATCAGAAAATTTAAAATTAGATATGTATCTTGCATTATACTTCTATTGGACAGTGATGGTTTAGATAGTCAAAGAATTTATCTCAAGAGATTAGGGAGTCTGGGAGGATGGTGATGTGACTCCCCTGATTTCTCATAGGGGAGGTTAGTGGGAAGTTTGTCCCCCTCCCCATGTAAAGGGTTTTAAGAGAATTACGCATAGAGATGTGGAGGAGCTGATAAAGATTGGTGATAAGATTTGGGTGGGTACACAGCTGAACCGTATCTTGAATTGCATTTTCCATAATCCCCACATGACATGTCATGGAGGGACCAGCTGGAGATAATTGGATCATGAGGCGGTTTCCCCCATCTTGTTCTCATCATAGTGAGTTCTCACAAGATCTTATGGTTTTATAAGGGGCTTCCCCCTTTGCTGGGCACTCATTGTTCTTCCTGCCACCATGTGAAGAAGAACGTGTTTGCTTTTCCTTCTACCATGATTGTAAGTTTCCTGCGGCTTCTCCAGCCCTGTGGAACTGTAAGTCAATTAAACCTCTTTTCTTTATAAATTACCCAGTCTTGGGCAGTTCTTTATAGCAGGAGAATGGACTAATACAATTGGCATCTTATTTTTTGGCTTAACTTCTTAGGCAGAGGAATTGCTGATCTGCTCCCTGTGTTTATTTGAACTGGGGTAAAACACAATTGGAGGGTGCAGTAAGTAGAGTAATTTCCCCCATTGGGCTGGGTGAGGTGGTTCATGCCTGTAATCCCAGTGCTTTGGGAGGCCAAGGTGGGTAGGATTGCTTTTGGCCAGGAGTTTGAGACCAACCTGGGCAAAATAGCAAGACTTTGTCTCTGCAAAGGTAAACATTAGCTGTGTGTGGTGGTGCACACCCATAGTTCCAGCTACTCAGAAGGCTGATGCAAGAGGATTGCTTGAGCCAAGGAGGTCAAGGCTGCAGCGAGCTATGATTGTGCCACTGCACTCCAGTCTGGGTGAGACCCTGTCTCTAAACAAAACAAAGCAGAAAAACCCCATGCTCCCTATAGCCCCAAAGATGCCTACGTTGTAATCCCAGCAGCCTGTGGATATGTTACCTTACATGGCAAAAGGGACCTTGCAGATGTGATTAAGGCTAAGGACTCTGAGATGAGAGATAATCCTGGATTATCCAGTTGGGCCTAATCTAATCATACATGTCCACTCAGCTACGATTTCCAGATGAAAGAGTTTTGGATACGTTACAGGAGGGAGAGGCCATTGTTGGGTGGAATAGTCTTGAGGAGGGACTCCAGGATGAAGGGATGTCCTGGAAGCAAGAAGGGCGGCAAGCAAAAGTGCTGAGAGGAGAGTGCACACAAAGGGCTCCCGGACAAAGAGTGGGCAGATCTGATTGGCACTGAGAATGCGTAAGAACAGTAGGGGCAAGGGAAAGAGCAGGTTGGAGCCAGATGGGGAGTTGTTAGGCATGCCAGACTGAGGAGTTTGACTGTGCTCTCTCAGGCCATGGGGGAACATTTGGAGTGGGATTTGGCATGCTGGTGAGGAGGAATAGGAAGCCGGGGAGTCTGCAGTTCCTAGGGCTACCATTGAGTGCTAGTGCTGGGGCTGTCTGCCCCTAGAGTCATTATCCCCTTAGCAGGTGGAAAACAGGAAGGATCTAGTTTAACATCTCTCAAGGAAAAGGCATGTCAGGGTTGGGGGAGATAGTGGGAGAAGGTTCTAGATGCAGCAGGACAGACCCTGGAAGGCAGGGAGGCAGGGGGTGGCATAGGGCAACAAAAAGAATGCATCTCTGGTTCATGGCAGATCTTGTTCCGTTCTCAGCCTAGTCTTTGTGAATAAGAGTTATCTGAAAAGAAATCTGGAGGAAAGAGATTTTATTCCACTGAACAGTTTGCAAACCAGGGAGAGGCAGCCTTCAGTGTAAAATGAAGATGCATTCTAGAGACCAAAGAGAGGGTCTGAGTATTTTTTTTTTTCCTTTCGCGACAAGGTCTTACTCTGTCATCTGGGCTGGAGTGCAGTGGTGTGATCATGGCTCACTGCAGCCTTGACCTTCTGGGCTCAAGTGATTCTCCTGCTTCAGCATCCTGTGTAGCTGGGACTACAGGTGCATGCCACCGTGCCTGGCTAATATTGTTTTTTTTTTTTTTTTTTTTTTTGTAGAGATGGGGTCTTGCTATATTGCTTAGGCTGGTCTCAAACTCCTGAGCTCAAGCAATTCACCTGCCTCAGCCTCCCAAAGTGCTGGGACTATAGGTGTGAGCCACTGCACCATGCCAGGGTTTGAGTTTTATAGCAACATTTTCTGCCCAGGTTTCTTTATGCAAATGAAGAGTTCAAACTTGCTTAGTTCTAGTTGGTTGACACAGCTGAGCCCTGGTTAGCTGAGGCAGGTGAGCTCTGATTGTTTCTGAGTTCAGGTGAACTCAGAAAGTTAAAAAGTTGTGGATTTTTGGAGAACTCAGAATATGTGACCTCTAGTCAGCAAATGGCCACTTGGCTGTTTTAAATTTAGACCCAGTTAGCCACTTGGGATCTGTCTTTAAGGATTGGCTTTTTCAGGTTCACATTTGTTCACATCTTTTACCATCTGTATGATCCTGGGCATGTAATTTTGGTTTTCTGACACCAAAATTAAATGATAGAGCCTACAAATTTTCTCAAACCATACTTGAATATGCGTCAACATGTAGCCCCTCTAGTTTATCATACCTTCCTTTTGAGCTCCTTCTCTATAGGAGAATAGGGACACTTAACGTGCCAATTGAGTGCCTATCAGTCTATTTAGTCTCTTTCAGTGAAAATGTTTCCAGTCTGGCTTTTCTATCTTCCTATCAGGGCTGGCTCAAATAGTCCTTTTGGACTCAATGTCATTACTCAATGACTCATTAAGTAAATGCTACATCTTTCAGAGTTTCACTCTTGTGCCTTCTCCTCTTCAAGATGGTGCCTGGGTATTTAAGGGGTCTACTGTAACCACAAGGCAACAGGGAGAGGGGCCTCAGGTCTACACTGTGTCCTTCATATCCAGGGCTAATCCAGTTTGCTCCCCGGACAGTAGGCCACTAAGGCATGACAGGCCTCTTCTTGCCTCCTTGGTGATGGGTTGCTGGTGCCATCTGTGGTTTTGGCCATTTGTCCTCGAGTCACAAGGTTTCCATCCATGGTGGCCTCTTTCTTTGATCTCAGGCCTCTGCCCTTTTGGTACTTTGACGTGCCTTCCCTCTTGATGGAGGGTAGGGGTGCTGCCACAGGCTCATTCATCAGACCATTTCCTTCAGTCTTACTGTGCCATCACCCTCTGCCATGTGTGAAATGAGTGGCTTTTCCTGTAGGCTCACAGACTCCTGCTAATAGACATGGGAAGTGGACCTTTAGCTTTTTGGATGACGTTGACTTTCCTCTCAGCCTCTCTAATGTATCTCCTCGAGGTGAGACACAGCTTGGAGAGGAAAGGTAGAACACATTGACCTCACCTCCAGCTTCCCCTCCCTCCACTAATCTTTTCCTTTCCATAACCCCTTGAACATGAAGGGATGGACACCCTGGCTTTACTTTGAAGTACTCTATTCCAGGCCATGTGGTTCTTGGGTGCTGACTCCATGCCTGAGTTCCAGGGACAGACAGGTAAATCAGTCCTGTCTAATCAGATTATCCTGTTCTGGCCAGTGACTTGTCCAGGGATGAACACGTGACCCACATCTGTGTAATGAGTGTCAGCACTGAGAACTTATTAGACCTTTATAACAGAGAAGCACTCTTTCTCTTGAGTTGGGATATGACTTACATAGAGTGAAAATGTATAGAACTTTAGAGTTCAGTGTAAAGAGTTTTGACAAATGTATATACACTTGTGTAATCAACACCCAAACAACATATAGATCATTTTCAACACCCTAACAAATTCCACTGGGCTCTTTTCCAGTTTATGCCAGAAATTTCCCTCTGTCTCTTCCTGGTCAATGCCACCCTCTCCCTAACCTACATACACAAGAGGCAACTGCTATTCTGATGTTTATCACTATAGATTATTTTTCTTGTTCTACAACTTTTCATTCTCATATTTATATATTTGTATGTTCTTAATATCACACTGACCTGATTTCTGTAGTTTTATAGTAAGTCTTGAAGCGAGACAGTATAAATTTTCTAATTTTTTAAAGATTGTTTACTATGTAAGTTATTTATATTTGTATATAAATATTAGATTCTCAGAAAGCATTCTGGGATTGTGGTTGGGATCTGATTGAATCTATAGATTAATTTGTAGAAAGTTGACATCTTATCTATATTGAGTCTTCTGTTCCATGAATATGATGTATCTATCTATTTATTTAGTTCTTCTTTAATTCCTCTCAGCAATGATTGATTGTTTTCAGTGAAGAGGTCTTTTATTATGTTCATTCAAAAGTATTTTATATTTTTTGGTGCTACTGTAAAAAATATTTTAAAGAAATTTCTTTCTTTTCTTTTTTTTGAGGCAGTCTCACTCTGTTGCCCAGGCTGCAGTGCAATGGTGCAGTCTCTGCTCACTGCAACCTCCACCTCCCAGGTTCTAAAGATTCCTGCCCCAGCTTCCCAATTAGCTGGGATTACAGGCTCATGCCACCACACCCAGCTTATTTTTGTGTTTTTAGTGAAAATGGGGTTTCACTATGTTGGCCAGGCTTGTATCAAACTCTTGATCTCAAGTGATCTGCCCACCTCAGCCTCCCAGAGTGCTGGGATTACAGGTGTGAGCCACTGCACCTGGAGGAAATTTCATTTTTTATTTTTATTTTTTGCTAGTATAGAAGTTCTCTTTTTAGAGTTTGCTAAGCTGGTGAAAAGCCAGGAAAGAGCCACCATATGGAGGCTGTATCCCTGAGGGTGAATTCAAAACAGAAGGGAGCAGAGCTGAAAAATGGAGGGAGGAGAGAGAGAGAGAAAGAGAGAGATGGAGAGAGAGAGAGGGAGGGACGGGTGAGGGAGGTACGGGAGAGAAAGAGGTTTGAAGAAAGGGTTTCAACTCCTATGTTCAATTTTGAGTGAAGTTAGGTCTACCATGGACTTGAGATAATATATTTTATTTGCTAAAGTCATTTTGAACTGAATTCCTGTCACTTGCAGCTGAAAGAGTCTTGACTAATCCCATGTCTGAGCTGGCCCAGCCTTGAAGGCTAGTGTGTATGTATGGGTGAGTTTTATCCCAATGAGGAAAAGAAAAAAACATGGGTCACTAATTCTTAATTCATCTTCTCATGAGTGAGAACTGTTGACTTGCTAGTTTCCTTACTAGGTGACTGTTAAGAACTGAATGTTTGTGTCTCCCAAATTCATATGTTGAAAATCTACCCCCAGTGTGATGGTATTTGGAAATGAGATTTTCAGGAGGTAACTAGGGTGAGACCTTAATGATGGAACTAGCCCTAATAAGAACTATCGGAGAGCTTATTCTCTCCCTTCCCTCCTTTACACCCTCCCCTTCCCCCCCAATTTCATGCACAAGCATTGAGGAAAGCCGTGGGAACATACAGTGAGAAGGCAGCCATCTGCAAGCCTGGAAGAGATCCCACACCTGGGCATGCTGGCATCCTGGTCTTGGACTTTCAGCCCCCAGAACTGTGAGAAAACAAATTTCTGTTGTTAAGTCACCCAGGCTATTTTATTTTATTTTATATGGCAGCTCGAAGAGTGACCAGTTAAGTTAGCTCACTACTCAAAATCTTTCTTTCCTTCTTTTCCTTCCCTCCTTCCCTCTTTCCCTCCCTCCCTCCCTCCCTTCTTCCCTTCCTTCCTTTCTCTCTCTCTCTTTTTTAGAGAAGCACAATCTAAACCTATATGGAAGAAAAAAATTGTCTCTATTAGCTGGATTATGGCCCTGCCCTTTAAGAGACAGCAGATCTCCATAGTTTTGCTGAAGACCATGGGATCTGTTCTTGCTTCTTTTGGGTCTGTAGCATCACAGATAGCACACTAGCTTTTGGTGGCTTCTTTCCCTGCAACACGGGCAATGTCATTGCCTCTCATTAAAATCTTTTAGCTTAGTCTCTTTCTCTGATGAAGAGAAGAACTTTGGGGTAGGAGTAGGCAATGTGTGTATGGGAAGCACTTGACATTTTCTCCAATACAGTTTAGTCATTTATCTGTTCAATCATCCATCCTATTAGCACTGAGCTTTTATTGAGAAGAAGGGTAACATATGTACTGGGTGTATTTCATATACATTATCTCACTTGATTCTCATCGCAACCCTTTGAGATGGACATTGTTATTATCCCATTTTACAGATGAGAAAGCTAAAGTTTGAAGAGTTTAAGCCACTCATAGGTCCAGACAATGAGAGCGTGATGAAGCTGACATTCACACCCTGAAGCCTGTGTTCTTTATATCTTGAGACTTCATCTTGATTTTCTGTCTGCAGGGTTCATGCTCAGCAGGGCAGGTGAGGTAGGAGGGTTAGCAGGCACTTGGGTGTGAACATTGTCATCAAACCCAGCAGTCAATTAGAGGAGCTGAGACAATGAGGGAATAACTGTAACACAAAATAGAAAGCAGGAAAATCTTCATGCATGGATACCAATCTTCAGGATTCTGGAACAACAACAACAAAAATCAGAACTCCAAGGGATTCTTGCGAATCCTTAAAATCCTAAGTTATTCTTAAGATACTGATGTTCTTCATTCTGTCTGCTCATTATAATGTATAGCTAAAGTTTTTGTTTAAGAAATAAGAAATATGAAGTTAGTAGAGTAGAACTGTAGCCTATAGTGGATATTAAACCATGGGAAAATGCCAGGGAACACTGTTGGATGGTATTTGAATAATGTAACATTGAGATCTGCTAGCAAGGTTAACAGCATCATGCAGAATCATATGTCAAAATTACGAATTTAGGGACTTCTCTTTTGTTTCCAAAACTTATTTCTTGGAACACCACTCACAGAATTTGTGTAAAGTGTACTATACATATGAACATGTTAATATTATTTTATTTGAAAGAATAACTCATTGATCACAGCAAAAAGAGCAGGAAACACATAGCAATTAAATGACAATGGTTACATGCAAGACTGATGTCAGACCTGACCTTCAACTCTGGATGTCAGTGTTTCCCATTTTTGGGACTGGCTCGACATCAGTGAATTCTTTTGAACCAGTAATGTCTTTGAATTGATAAGCTCCAGTTTCTCATGGGAGATTTATGGTACTTTCTCTTGTTTTCTCAATTTTTCTTAGGGAATTAAGATTTGGAAAACATTTAGACTTCCTGAGAAATTTAAGTTTAGAAAGGAAATTTAAATTTAGAAAAGAATTTCTGAGTAGATACATTAGTCTGGAGGGAGGTGAAGATATGAGCTAAAAGATTTGGGGGAAGGTAAGTATAATTGCAGCCGTAAGAACCCTGGTAGACTTCCGGTAGGAGCTGGCATTAGAGTTGGGCTGTGAAGCGTGGGCAGGATTTAGAAACTGGAGGTGGGAGTAGGCGTAGGAAGGAAGGCATTCTGAGTGGAAGGCGCAGCTTGAGCCAAGAGAGACTGAGAAGTGGAAATTGGGAGATAAACCTGGAAGGTAGATTCACCTTGAGCAGACAGTTTGTGAATGGGAGTGCTCGATGATAAGATCAAACAGGTAGAGTAGGACTCAATCTTTAGGAGGTGGAGCAGGTCTCATATATCATTTGTACCATCCACCCGGCAAAGTAGGGCTGTCTGTTTCCATGTTATGACAAGGAAACAGAAGCTCACGAGTTAAGGAACTTGCTGAAGGTCTCACAGGGAATAAGGGATATGAGTTAGGGAATATGAACTTCAAAGAGCACATGTGATGTCTTGCTCAGCACAAACGTAGGGAGTCTGTGGAATAAGGTAGTCATTGGGGATTTCTTAAATGTCTGGAGTTAAACTGATGCATAGAAATTAGAGGGAAATAGATTTTGGTTCAGTATGAGTAAACATGTTCAGGAAAAAAAACTTCAGTAATGAGTTGTTTTAACATTTTTTTGTTATCTATGTATCTGTCTAATAATCTATCTTTATCTCTTACCGATGCTGTAAATTTGTAGCGGATGATGGTTTCCTTCGTCTTTTGGCCACAAGGAACTTCATGTCAAATTTGTAGGTCTATGGAATGAGATGGTTTGCTTTTCTAATGTTAAACATACTCCTTGATTTATTTTGATATTCATTTTACCCCTTGGTGTTGGACACAACCATTCGAGCTGTCTCAAGTTTGGGTATAATTAATTAATTGGGCACAGACTGAGAAATTCTAATAGTCAGATGTATAAAACGGTATAATGGCTGCCATGTGAAATCAAGAGCTCCCCGTCAGCAGAGGTGTGTAAGAAGAGATAGAAGAGCATTTGGCTCAAAGATCCCTTCCGCTCCGAGATTTTCTGATTTTTAAAGCGCTGGAAATGGGGTCACTGTTTCACCGTGCCCTCAGCCATTCCTCAACAAGCCTTACCCCTGTGCTGGTATTTAAAAAAAAAAAAAATCCTCATCTTCTTACAGGCCTGAGGTTCTCTGGCCACACAGGCTAATGAGACTCTGGGGCTTGGGGATCCAGGCTGCCTGGTACTGGGACAACAGTGCAGTTGACATTAATGGCATGTGACTAGAGGTGGATTGACCGAGTAAGCAGATGTTAAGGTTTTGGCTGATAATGATTCATTGCTATTTGGGAAAAAGCTGATAGGGATACTCCCACTCTAAGAATTAATTAGTTTACGCTTCATCAGTCTTATTGAGCGGAGTGTAAATGGCCCTTCTGAGTACAGAGCTCTCTAGTTAAGAGGAATTAGCATTCTTTCCACCTAGCAAGACATGGGAACAGGGTACTTCCTTCCATGGAAGAGCAGGCAGAAGAGGAGGGGAGTAGCCAGGAGATTGAGAGGCCTACATGCTTGATGCATGCCCTCCAGGATCCATCTTGTTTTCCCCTCTCCTTATCATCTGGGGATGTTCTCATTTGCCACACTCAACTCATGCTGCGGTGGGACTTCTCTCCAGCTCAAGTGAGGGGCCAGCACGTGACCAAGTCTGGGCCAATCATTGCACTGTATTAACTGGGCAATGGTAATTGGCTCAGGGATGTATATGTGAGACCCAATCAGGTACTCTGAGGCTCAGTGAGACATTTGTTGGGAATTTCGAGAAATCCATTCTCTCACTTTTCCTGAAGGGGGTGTAAGGTGGGAACTGCAGTGACTATTTTAATTCCAACCTTGAAGCCATTGAGTGACTCCCAGCCTTTGAACCTCTTCAGCTGGTGCCACATGAAGCAGAGACAACTGTCCCTACCGAGACCAGTCCAAATTGCAGATTTGCAAGCAAAAATAAGATTCCCCGCCCCACAGCCCCCAAGACGGTCTCATTCTGTGGCCCAGGCTGGACTTCAGTAGTGAGATCTTGGCTTGTGATCTTGGCTTGGGCTTGCGGGGTTCCCCTGTGACGGTTGAGTAGGAAAGCACTAATACCATGGCAGAGTTTCAGCTCCCAACCTCTTTCTTACCTGGCAACTTTGAGTCTCGAACATCTCCATGATGGGACATGACAGGATGGCTTCTTCACTGGCCCTAACCTCATTCCCATGTGTTCTAGGCTGCCTCTTCTTCCATTCTATATTGTCAATATTCAATCAGTTTCTATATTTAAGAAATATATGAGATCTCCTGTCCATTGATGTTCCATCCCTGTTCTCTTTGCTGTCTTGGGTTTATGCCTTTTAAATTTCCACACTGTCACTTTACAGGGGTGTCACCTTACAGGCAGAGGAGAAAGATGCCTGCTTCACCATAAGAACCGCAAACTAAAACTATGGTCTCTGCCTCCTTGGTCTGAAAAGGATCTTAGAGACCACTGAGTCCATTTGAAATAGGGAAAACAAGTTAGAATGAGTCTAGCAACTAGCTGAAGAGGAACAGCCCAGCAGGGACAATGGTAGAGTATATTACTTGGAGGCCAGATGGGCTGGGTTTGAAATCTTGGCTCCATCACTTACTACCTTTGAGAACTTGAGAGAATATTTAGCATCTCTGTGACTCTTTTTCTCACCTATAAAATGGGAATAAAAAATAGACTTATCCTTCAAGCATCTGGAGAATGCTTCTCTTGTCTCTTTCATTGCTGCTTTGCTGAGCCTTAAATCTGTTCTGAAAAATAGACTTTTTTCTTATTTATGTTCTGGATCCCATCAAAATGGTGAACTCCTGGAAGGTAAGGACTGTGGCTTAGTCATCTTTGTCCCCTCTATTAGGTTGGTGCAAAAGTAATGGTGGTTTTCCGTCATGACTTTTAAATGGCAGAAGCCGCAATTACTTTTGCACCAACCTAATAGAAAACCAGGGAATTACCTCATACCAAGCAGGAAGTAAAAAACTTGGAGACGGATAGACATGGGTGAGGTCTCCATGCCTCCAATGAGCAGCTGGGCATCCTTGATAAATGAATTAATTTATTTGGGCCACTACTTCCTCACCTGCATTTTGAATCTCAAAGAAGATATACCAAACCCCGTACAAATCTAAAGGACTGTGAGAGGATGATTTCATCAAGGACATGCTGGTGATGAGACAAGCTGAGTAGCAGTACAATGACATGGATCCCTCTTGGGAAGGATGGGTTATGAGAGTGGAAACTCCAAGGATATATCAGAGGGAAATGGGCAGAGGCAGGTAGTGGTGGGCACCACCAGGCAGTCCTTGTAGGGTTGTGTGCCTGTGGGCTCGTGTGGGATGTGGTAAGCAGGTGACTGAGATGACAGGAATCTTTAGTGTAGCTGATAGAAGGATGCTGGTGAGTGACCAGGATGAAGAAGATGGGAAGAGAGTAAGTCTGGGTGCCAGATGAGTGTTAAGTTTGAGAACTATGAGGTTTGAAGTGGGGCTCCCATGCAGCTGTTCCATCAGACAGATGGAAGTGTGAAACTTGTGCATGCAAACAAATCTTGGTTATCTCTTGTATTAAGCTGATTGTCGGTCCGCTAGAAAAAGATGTGATGCCTGAAAGGATGTGGAGATGGAAGATCAGAGAGCCGAGGACAGAGTTTCAGGGAAAAGAGATACCTTTTGAAGATTTAGACAAGAATTGTAGCCCAGGGAAAGAGGAGAGTACTTCGAGATACAGCAGAGACCAGGAGAGGACTGTGCCTAGGATCCTGGGAGTTGGGAATTTCAAGAATAAATGGTAATTGCTGACTGGGTATTTAATGATTTTACAAAATTATTCTGAATTTGTTTTTGGCTGTGATAACGGTATTGTGTTTACATTTTGTAAAAACTCCCAATCCTGTAGAACTATCTACAGGAGGATTTACAGATGAAATGATGTGGTGGTTGGCATTTGTTTTAAAATAAACTGGTGAGCTATCTATAAAAGACACTTTAGGTTCAAAAATGCAAATAGGTTTAAAGTAAAAGGATGGAAAAAATATACCAAGAAAATAATAACCAGAAGAGAGCTGGAGTGTCTATACCACTAGCAGATAAAATAGACTTTAACATGGGACTTGCTTCTAGAGACAAAGAAGGATGTTTATAATGACAAAAGGGTCAGGCCATCATGAAGACATAATGATTATAAAAACATGTGAATATGAAAAAGCCTCAAGTACATGAAGCAAAAAGGTGATAGAATTGAAGGGAGAAATAGACAATTCAACAATAATAGTTGAAGACTTCAATATTCTACCTTTAATAGTGGTTAGAACAACAGGGCAGAAGATCAACAGGGAAATAGAAGATTTGAGCAATGCTCTAGACCAACTAGACCTAACGGATACCTATAGAACACTTTACCCAACAAAAGCAAAATATACATTCTTCTTAAGTACACATGGAAAATTTCCAGTTTAGACCATGCTATGTCATAAACCAAGTTTTGATAAATGAAAAATAGAAAAACAATAGAAAAAGTCAATGAAACTAAGTTGGTTCTTTAAAAAGATCAATAAAATTGATAAGCCTTTAGCTAAACTGACCAAGAAGAAAAAAGTATCAAGTGACTAAAATCAGGAGTAAAAAGAAAGTATCACTCTTGGTCTTAAAGAAATAAATGGATTATAAGGGAATACTATGAATAACTGTATGCCAAATAACCAGATAACCTAGGTGAAATGAACAAATTCCTAGAAAGACACCAATGGCAAAAACTGACTCAAGAGAAATAGAAAATTTGGACAGACTTATAATGAGTAAAGAGATTGAATTAGTAATTAAACTTTCCACAAAAAAATACCAGGGCCAGATGGCATCACTAGTGAATTCTATCAAGTATTTAAAGAAAAATTAGTAACAATCACAAACTATTAAAAATAGCAGCAGCAGAAGAAACACTTCCCAACACATTCTGTGAAGTCACATACCATATTACCCAGATACCAGAACCAAGGACATCCCAAGAACTAAAAGAGTATATCCTTTATGAATATAGATGCAGAAATCCTCAGTAAAATACTAGTAAGTGAAGTTCAGCAACATATACAGAGGATTATATGCCATGATCAAGTAGCATTTATTCCAGGAATGCAGGGTTGGTTTAACATCTAATGATCAATCAATGCAATATATCATATCAATATTATGAATAACAAAACCCACATAATCACGTCAATAGATACAGAAAAAGCACTTAAAAATGTAACACCCGGGCTGGACGCAGTGGCTCATGCCTGTTATCCCAGCACTTTGGGAGGCTGAGGCAGGCGGATCACTTGAGGTCAGGAGTTTGAGACCAGCCTGACCAACATGGAGAAACCCCGTCTCTACTAAATATACAAAAATTAGCCGGGCATGGTGGTACATGCCTGTAATCCCAGCTACTCGAAGGCTGAGGCAGGAGAATAGCTTGAACCCAGGAGGCGGAGCTGAGATCATGCCATTGCACTCCAGCCTGGGCAACAAGAGTGAAACTCGGCTTAAAAAAAAAAAAAAAAGGGTCTGTCAGGGGGAAATAGGGGAGGGGCAACAGGGGATGGGGAATTGGGGAGAGATAGCATGGGGAGAAATGCCAGATATAGGTGATGGGGAGGAGGCAGCAAATCACACTGCCATGTGTGTACCTATGCAACAATCTTGCATGTTCTTCACATGTACCCCAAAACCTAAAATGCAATAAAAAATTAAATGCAACACTCTTTAATAGTAAAATCACACAACAAATTAGGAATAGAAGATGTAGTGGGTTGAATGGTACCTTTCTCCCTAAATATGTCTACATTCCAGAATGTGTGAATGTGACCTTATTTGGAAAACACATCTTTGCAGATATCATTAATGATCTAGAGATGAGATTGTTCTAGATTATCCAAGTGGGCCCTAAATCTAATGACATGAGTCCTTACAAGAGAGAAAAGGCAAAGAGACACAGGGAAAGAAGTTCCTGAGAAGATGGAGGCAGAAATTGAGTTACGCAGCCGCAATCCAAGGATACATAGAGTTACCAGGGGCCAGGAGAGGCAAAAAAGGATTCTCCTCCAGTGCCTTTGGAAGGAGCTTGGCCCTACAAAACCTTAATTTTTACACCTTGGCTTTTAGAATTGTGAGATTTTAAGTCATGAATCTTATGGCAATTTGTTATGGCAGCCTTAAGAAGCTAAAACGGAAGGGAAATTTCCTCAGCGTAATAAAGGACATTCATGAGAAGCCCACAGTTAATATCATACTTAATGGTGAAAGACTGAATGCATCTCCTCTAAGATCATGTATTCAACTTTGTACTGTAGGCCCTAGCCAGAACAGAAACAAACTCTTATCATAGAAACTCAACACAACTAGATTAAGAAAAAAGGAGAAATTTATTGATACTAATAACTGAAAATATGAGAATTCAGGCATTGCTGGACCTATTTTATTATCAGAAACATTTTCAGGTTTTGCTTCTTCTGTGTTGGGTTACTTCTCAAGCAAGATCTCAAAAAATTGCCACTTGCTGCTTCAGGTGTACATCCTACCAGCTAAACAATGCCAGCAGAAGATGGTACCCTTTTCCTGAAATCTCCAGCAGAGGCCCTGGAGCTTGTGCTTACTGACCCAGCTGGTATTCCCAGCCCATCAGTGATCACGTTAGTAAGGCCAGGCCTCTTTTGGATTCCTTTATTGATTGGCTAGATCTTATCACTAGGAAGGGTTTGATTGGTGCTGTATTTCCTGAGAAATTCCCATTTGTTTTTCTACATGGCAACACTTTGGGTTTATAAGAATCGTGGGTCATATCCTGCCCACTTCCAACCACTGAATTCTGTAAGAGTTGTCCTTTCATCTTCAGACACCGGCCATTGCAGAGAGGAACACTGAGGCAAGCTCACTGTGTCCCCTCATAGCTGACTTGATTTCTTTGCTGGGTTACCCACTGGAGTTTTTGTTTATTCAGTAAATTAGTCTGAGATCACAAATTGTAGCTTTGCAAATCTCATCTGCCATTTCAGATCTTTCTTTGTTTTAGAATGTTGTCTTCTGTCCCTGTCCATTTTCTGCTGCTATATCAGAATGCCACAGACTAGGTCATTTATAAGGAAAAAAAGTTTATTTGGCTCATGGCTCTGAAGGCTGGGAAGTCCAAGAGCATGCTGCCAGTGTCTAGTGAGGGTCATGCCATGGCAAGGAAGGGCAAGAGAGGGTGAGAGTGTGTGAGACAGAGAGAGGAAATCAGGCTGAACTCATCATTTGTATTAAGAACCTGCTCCTGGCCGGGCGCGGTGGCTCAAGCCTGTAATCCCAGCACTTTGGGAGGCCGAGGCGGGTGGATCGCGAGGTCAAGAGATCGAGACCATCCTGGTCAACATGGTGAAACCCCGTCTCTACTAAAAGTACAAAAAATTAGCTGGGCATGGTGGCACGTGCCTGTAATCCCTGCTACTCAGGAGGCTGAGGCAGGAGAATTGCCTGAACCCAGGAGGCGGAGGTTGCGGTGAGCCGAGATCGCGCCATTGCACTCCAGCCTGGGTAACAAGAGCGAAACTCCGTCTCAAAAAAAGAAAAAAAATAAAAAAACCTGCTCCTGAGATAGGTAACCCACTCCTGAAATAACAGCCTTAGTACATTCATGAGGGTGGTGCTCCCATGGCCTAATCATCTTTTAAATGTCTTACCTTTCAACACTGTTTGTGGATTAAGTTCCAACGCATAAACTTTTGGGAGACACATTCAAAGCATAGCATTTTCTATCATATTTTTGGCTATTTTCCTGCTGTATGAGTATTTTTGTAAAAAAATTCAGGAACATCAAGAAAGTGCTTGCTGTATGTCATTTATCCTTAATATCTGTCATTTTACTGATGGAGATTATCTCTTTGATATTTTATTTTGCATATTTCTCTAAAGTTGTCTTCAGGTCTTGATCCTATATCTACTTCTTACTGTTTCTATTATAACTGTTTCTGTAATAACACAGTTTGCATTTCTATAATTAATTTTCTTGTTTTCTTTCATTTCTTTCTTGGGCTCTAATTTGTCTACTTCAGGTCTGCTTTGGTCTTTTTCAAAGAACCCATGTTCTTTTTAATTTCCTTGGAAATTTACAGGAAGGCTCTTGCCTCACATCCAAGATCAAGGTGGGAAGGGGATTGTATAAAGATCCAGGATGCATGAGAACAACACTGAACTATCTCACAAGCATTTATTTCTTCAGAAATTGCTCTGAGTCATCCTTTTTGCACCTAAAGTTTGATTGATGGAAAATGTTAACTGTCTTAATAAAGATCATATTTTTGATAAGTATTTCCAAAACATTATGATTATACACATCAGTTTTTTTTTTTTTTTTTGGTGTATCAGATTAGATGACTGAGTGTCCTAGTCAGCTTGAGATGCCGTAACAGAATACCATACACTGAGTGGCTTAAACAACAGAAATTTATTTCTTATAGTTCTGGCTACAAGAAGTCAAAAATCAAGATACCAGCAGGGTTGGTGACTGGTGAGGGCTCTCTCCTTGGGTTACAGGCAGCTGTCTTCTTGTTGTGTCTTCACACGGCCCTTCTACAGTGCATATCATTGGAGAGAAAGAGAGGGAGAATGAGAGTGAGAGCGAGGAGCAGGGGGAGGGAGAAAGAGAGAGAGAGAGAGAGAGCGAGAGCAAGACAGACTGAGACTCTCTAGAGTCTTTTCTTACAGGAAGCGCTAATCCCATCCTGAAGATCCCACCCCCATCATCTCATCTAACCCCAATTACCTCCCAAAACACCCATCTCTACCTACTATCACATTGGGGATTAGGGCTCCAACATATGAATTTTTGTGGACACAATTCAGTCCATAGCACCGAGGCACCATTAATTTTACCAAGTGACAATACGTAAATTGTTTAGAGAATGTAAAATTACAGACATCTGCCTTACTCACTGTCAAAGCTGAATTGGAGAATTTCTCCTGTGTTCCAAGAAACAAAGATCAGATTATTTATCCTCCAACCATGTTGGGCCTCACCCAGAGAACACACCCTCTTCAGTAAAGCAAATACAAGGAATAATTCTGCCTCTTGCCCACTTAGATGCAGCCAAGGGAAGGAGCCCCATCCTTGGAGAGAGTGAAGGGATACAAGGCCCATCTGTCTAGGCAGGTTGTGGCACACACTGATGATAGGTACCCGTGGCCAGTCATCAGACTATACAGGAAGCATAATACTGGATCTGCTCAGCTTCTGGGGAGGCCTCAGGAAACTTACAATGTTAGGAGCAGCAGAAAGAGAGTGAGAAGGGAGGTGTTACACAGTTTTAAACACTAGATCTAACAAGAAACCTCATTCACTATCGTGAGGACAATTTCAAAGGGGATGATGCTAAACCATTCATGAGAAATTCACCCCCATGATCCAGTCACCTCCCACCAGGCTCCACCTCCAACTCAGGGGATTACAGTTTGACATGAGATTTGGTGGGGACACAGATCTAAACCATATCAAGCACCGTTTGTTGAAGACTTCTTTGTGCTCCATTTACAATTTTGAAAAAGGAAGGAGAGATATGGAGTGGTAACTTGGAAAAGGGGGATAGGAAAGGTTGTTTTTCTTTCTTAAAAGAAAATAGCGTTTAAATTTTTTTTTTCTTTAGAGACAGAGTCTTGCTCTGTTGTCCTGGCTGGAGTAGAGTGGTGCAATCATAACTTACTGCAGCCTTGAACTCCCGGGCTTAAGTGATCCACCCACCTCAGCCTCCCAGGTAGCGACTACAGGTGCATACTACCACACCTGGCTGATTAAATTTTTTTTTTTCTAGAGATGGAATCTCACTATGTTGCCAGGGCTGGTCTCAAACACCTGGGCTCAAGTGATCCTCCTGCCTTGGTCTTCCAAAGTGCTGGGATAACATGTGTGAACCACTGTACTTGGCTGATAGTAGGATAGTTGTTTTTTTTTTAAGAAAGGGTCTCTCTCCATCACCCAGGTTGGAGTGCAATGTGGTGATCTCTGCTCACTGCAACCTCTGCCTTCCAGGCTCAAACAATTCCCCTTTGCCTCAGCCTCCCAAGTAGTTGGGACTGCAGGTGTATACCACCACATCCAGCTAATTTTTGTATTTTTTGTGGAGACAGGGTTTTGCCATGTTGCCCAAGGTGGTCTTGAACTCCCGAACTCAGGTGATCTGCCCACCTTGGCCTCCCAAAGTGCTGGGGTTACAGGTGTGAGGCACCTCGCCTGGCCTGATAACATGTTATATGCTGAAAGGGATGATTCTGCAGAGAGGGGAACACGGTATAGGAAAGGGAGGATGGGTTGCTGAAGGCACATTCTTGAGTAGGCAAGGGCGGATGGAACTGCGGAAGGCTGGCTGTAATTAGACATTTTGCAGAAATCCAGATATCACATACATTTCAGGTTCCATTCTCTAGGAGGGTGGTGGTAAATCTCCGGGAAGAGCCCTCTGGCTTTGCCTATGGGAAGACTGGGTCTCTAGTGGCTCTGTGCTTCCACTGAAGGGCCTAGGACAGGCTGGGTAATCTTTCTGAATCTCAGTTTCGGTCTCTTTTGTAAAAGGCAGATGATCCTACCCACTCCATGGAATTGTAAGTATTAAACAAGGCAATGCAAACAGATCCCTCAGCATGGAAAAGAAAACTGATTTCATCACTGAGCGATAACTATGTTTACCATTTCAGTGTATTTTTCGTAACAGTCTTTTCCCCAAATATATAAATACATACCTGAAATAGTATCATTCTATAATATGCTTTTAGCACTTAAATATATTAAGGACAATTTTCCATGTCATTAAATATTTTTCTACAACACTTAAAAACATGCAGATCATTCTAGTAAGTGGACTTATATTCTGTTTTAACCAAGTCCTAGTGCAGACATCTTGCAAGTTATTCCTTACTATTTTCTGTTATAAACAGCTCTGTTATAATCTTCCTTATGGCTTTACAGTACTTTTACATACATCCATGATTATTTCCTTAGGGCAATTTCCTGACAATGGAATTTTAGCTGAGTTGTAGGCAGGTTTTTTTGCCTTCCTGCAGATAGAGAAAGGGGCAGATTTTGGGTGATGGCACAGACAACCAGTGTGAAAAATGGCACCCAAAGAGTGCTGATAAATGGGCTGCTGTCAGCCTGGAAGCAGGACTCTGGGGGCCAGAGATAAGTTTCAAGATGTGGCCTATCCCCATCAACAAGTTATTTGCTGCCCTGGTTGAAGACATGAAGGCAAGCTTATCAAATATGAGGAAGCTGTGAGGTTGAGAAGGATATGCTGAGTGACAGAATCAAGATGCAAGGAGTCCCTGACTGGCAGAGAGGATGGGCTGAAACAAACACGAGAAATTGAAAGATGAAAACTGTAATGTCTTAAAAATGGGTAACATTTAAAAAATCTGGAGAATATATGTGAAGGCTAGCGGAGACCTGGCAGTACATTAGGTCATTCGAAAAAACAGAGGTGTGGATGTGAAGTGGTTACCCCGAAAACTTATGCCAAACACCCAATAGACTTGGAATGTATCAGTTTGAGTGCAGTGTCCTGACCACAGGTTGTCAGTGGATGTTGACAAGCTGGTGCTTGGTCCATCATGCAGGCTATTGTGTGATGTAGATCATGGCTGTTCAGTAGAAATGTGATGTAAACCTGTGTGTGTGTGTTGTGTGTGTGTGTGTATATATACAGCCGACCCTCTCTTGCATGAGTTCTCCATCTTGGATTCAACCAACATACTCAAAAATGTTCCCAAAAGGAAAATGGTTGTATTTGTGCTGAACATGTACAGACTTTTTTTCCTCATCATTTCCTAAAAAAAATAGCATAACAACTATTTACATAGCATTTGTTTTGTATTAGGTATCAGGTAATCTAAAGATGATTGAAAGTACATGGGAGAATGTATGTAGGTAATACGCAAGCACTACACCATTTTATATAAGGGATTTAAACATCCATAGATTTTGGTACTTGTCTGTGTGTTTAGGGTCCTGGACCTGGTCCCTGACTTATGATGGTTTGCCTTAGGACTTTTTGGCCTGGCAGTCGTGCGAAAGCAATACACTTTTTTTTTTTTAATTGAGATAGGGTCTCACTCTGTCACGCAGGCTGCAGTGCAATGGCGTGATCTCAGCTTACTGCAGCCTACACCTCCTGGGTTCAAGTGATTCTCCTGCCTCAGCCTCCCAAGTAACTGGGATTACAGACATGTGACACCACTACTGGCTAATTTTTGTATTTTTAGTAGAGATGACGTTTTGCCATGTTGACAAGGCTGGTCTTGAACTCCTGGCCTCAAGTGATCTATCTGCCTCTGGCTCCCAAAGTGCTGGGATTATAAGCATGAGTCACTGTGGTGGGCCAGCAATATATTTTTAGTAGAAACCATACTTACAGAACCCATATAACCATTCTGTTTTTTACTTTCACTACAGTATTTAATAAATTACATGAAGTAGTCAAAACTTTATTATGAAACAGGAATTATATTAGATGGTTTTGCCCAATGTAGGCTAAGGTAAGTCTTCTGGGCACATTTGTGGTCAGCTAGGCTAAGCTATAATGTTAGCTTATTAGTTTAGCTTACATATATGAAATGCATTTTTGATTTACAATGTTTTCAATTCATGATGGATTTATCAGAATGTAACCACATTGTAAGTCAAGGAGCATCTGTGTGTGTGTGTGTGTATGTATGTATATGTATATATATATAAAATTTCTAGTGGCCAATAATATATTTTATTTAATTTTGTTTTTAGTGATGGACACTTGCTATGTTACTCAGTCTAGTCGTGAATTCCTGGGCTCAAGTAATCCGCCTGCCCAGCCTACTGAGTAGCTGGGATTACAGGCATAAAGCACCATGCCCAGCTGATAATATATTTTAGGTAACTCAAGATATCGAAAACATTATCATTTTAGCATGTAATCCATAGAGCCACATTATTAGTGAGATATTACATTCTTTTTTCCCCTAAGTACTAAGTCTTTGAAATTTAGTGTGTATTTTACACTTCCAGTGCGTCTCAATTCAGATATTCCATTTTTAATGTCTAAAATGAAATAGATTCCTACCAAAACAATGAGTTGTATTTAGTGGAAAAATACACTGCTTTCATTTTTTAATTTAAGTTTTATTTATTTAGATTTTTGAGACAGAGTCTTGCTCTGTCACCCAGGCTGGAGTGCAGTGGTGCAATCTCAGCTCACTGCAGCCTCTCCCTCCTGGGTTCAAGCAATTCTTGTGCCTCAGCCTCCTATGTAGCTGGGACTACAGATGTGTGCTACCACAGCTGGCTAATTTTTGTATTTTTTAGTAAAGATGGGGTTTCACCGTGTTGGCCAGGCTGGTTCCAAACTCTGGTTCCAAACTCCTGGCCTCAGTGATCTGCCTGCCTTGATCTCCCAATGTGCTGGGATTACAGATGTGAGCTACCTCCCAGCTTAATTTAAATTTTAAATAATTAAAATTAAATATAATAAAAGTTTGATTTCTCCATTGCACTAACAACACTTCCAGTGCTCAGTGGCCCACATGTAGTCAGTGGCTACCAAGATTGGATAGTGCAAACTTTGAATGGAAATTTGTATTTCAGCAAATTCTCCAGATGATTCCTGTGCTAATTAAAGTTTGAGAAGCCTTGTAGAGAGTTCAGGTCTGATCTGGGGGAATGTCTTAACTGAGTATACCTTGCAAGCAAAAGGGAAAAACCTCCAGAAAGCTATGATAACAATCTTCAAATATTTAAAGGTCTGTTGTGTGGAAGGTGAAAAAGATGTCCGCAGGTGGAAGAGCCAGGACCACAGGCAGAGGTGCGGCGAGGGTAGGAGGAAGGGAGCTAGACTTCAGGGAGCTTCTTTAGTTAATTGTCTCACTGAATCCTGCAACAAAATAACTGAACTTGGATCCGAGTTCACATTTCACTTCTGCTAATCACTGTGCATCCTGAAGGAAGAATTAACCTCTCTGAGCCTTAGTTTACTATTTGTAAAACAGGAAAAATAATAATCCGCCTCCCAGGGGTAATGTACAGACTAAATGGGCAAGGATCATATCTGCTACATTTACCGCAGCATCTCTAGACTTGGCGCAGACTTGCTGCAGAGTCAGCCCTCAAGAACTATTTCTTTGTAAGGCCAGGCACAGTGGCTCATACTTGTAATTTCAGCACTTTGGGAGGCTGAGGGGGGGATTACTTGAGCCCAGAAGTTTGAGATCAGCCTGGGCAACATGGGGAGACCCTAGCTTTAGAAAAAAAAATAGTGTGCATGGCAGTGTGAGCCTGTGGTCCCAGTTTCTCGAAAGGCTGAGGGGAGAGGATTGCTTGAGCCTAGGAGTTCGAGGCTACAGTAAGCCATGATCACACCATTGCACTTTAGCCTGGGTGACAGTGGGAGACCCTGTCTCCAAAAAAAAAAAAAAAAAATAAAATCCAAAACAAAAAAAACTTTCTTTGTAAACTGGCACAGCTCTAATTTGAGAAGGCTGGCTAGTACTGCTTCTAGCAGGCTTGTCATTTGAGGTGACAGGTTGTGTTTTTCAGGGCACACAAACCAACCCAGCCCACATGCTCCTTCTTCCCACTGAAAGCCTGTTTTTTATTTACAGCTTCAAATTGATCTGGATCGATCTATCCTCAAACCTTTTCATCAGGAGAGTGAGAATAGAAGGGCAGGGTGCGGAGGTTGGGCTCCTCTGTCTTCCCTTACTTATTAAGTAGTGGCGGCTCTTGGGCCATTTCCCCGCTATTGAAACAAACAGCACCAAAGTGGTGTATTGAGCCATTTGAAAGGGGGTGGCTACGCTGGCCTATCAAAGTGTTTCTCTGCAAAAGACCCCACCACAGGCTCGCCAAGCCACATCTGTGCTTCTGTCAAGTAAACAAAGAATATCTACTGCTCTCAGGCAGGCACTAACATTAGCCGAGTAAGGGCTCTTTGGGGACCAGGGAAAGGAGGTTTGCATTGGAAAATGAACCACTGTACGTGGATTTATAGTGTTGCTTTTCCGACGGAGAGGGGGAAATATTTTTCTCTGGGAGATTAGAATTTACTAGTGGATTCAAGTGTAACTTTGGAGAGTGGCGGAGGTATTAGATGTGGCAGTATCACAGTATTGTTTTATTGGCAATTAGATTTCAAACTGGCACGAATGTATGAAAATAAGTCTCAATTATGGGCCTGTGAAGTTTCTCCACCATCTGTCAACAGTTCGCTCCTTATGCCACAACATGTGTACCTTTGGAGGGAAAATGATTTAATAGCCCAAGTGAAGAGGTATAGCTCACCAAATTGTATTGGAGTTTATAGCCAATGCCTGCATTTATGATTTCTGATGCAGGGAAAGCAAATTTAAAGTCACACCCATGCATGTGCATATACACACAAGCATGCATGCACACACACACATCCCTTCCAGAGATTCACAGACTCATAAACTGTCGGAGGCTGACACAACTTCAGAAGAAGTGAGCCCAACTTTCCCACTTTGTGATTGTAAAAAAATCAAGCCCAGAGAGAGCAAAGGACGGGTCCAAGTGCCACTGTACCATGGGACAGAGCTGGAAATATAACCAACAGGACACTTGATGTTGGGGGCTATGGTGTGCTGGTAAGTGTGTAACAACCAGTTCTCTGGGAAAATTTAAGTCCTGATTTATAGTGCTTACCTGTTTCCATGGTGTAAACACGCCCACAGTGGCTGGTTTGAGGCCATCAATGTGATGTCACTGAATGTGGAGTTTGGAAGAGATGTGTCTTTCCCAGGCCAATATGAGCCAGTTCCACTATACCACTGGAAAGGGGAATGAGCTTGCTGTGTGAAAATGTATGGTTCACTTGTCCAGCATTTATTTCCCCTTCTGGCAAGAGTGCCCTGATTTTTCCAGGGGGCATCTACCCCTACTCTATTCTTGGCCCATGAGGTTTGGGTAGGGTGATGCTATCACCAGCTCTGGGGCTGGCACATGACCCAGGACTGAGCCATTAGTGTATCCCATCTCCCTGGACATAGATTGGTTCGGGACATTGATTGGTTCAGGGATGGGCTTGTGACTCAGTTTGGCTCTGGGAGTCAGGCCCAAGATTTTGTTTGAATTACAAAGGAGTAGCCAGTTTGCCACCATGAAGGGAATGGTTGTCTGTGACTGGAGATAAACACAGAGGAAACAGAACGAGGAGATGGAGAGAATGGGCCCTGATAATATTGTTTGCTCTGGAATCTATCCCTGCTTAAGAGAATCAATTCATTCCCATGTTTCTTTATCAAGTGTGTCATTTTTAACAGAAAGGCTCCTAACTGATGAGTTTGTCTCTGGGAGTTATCCTAGAAAGTCTTTAGTGCCTTTGGGAACTGATGTTTATTCAGAGCATGAACTTTATAGGGCCATGGACCTTGTCTGTCTCAAAGAATTGATGCTTTTACAGAACCTAGCACAATATCTGATGTCGAGGAGATGCTCAGCAAGTATTTTTTGAATGTCTTGTGTCTGTCAGCTTTTGCTATATTATGATGCAATAACAAACAATTAAATGGCGTATGACAATACAAACAGATTTCTCACTCCACTCTTTTGTCATTTATGTTGACTGCAACAGTGTTTCAGATATGTTCATCCTAGGATCCAGCCTGGTAGAATGGCTCTCATCAAGGACATGATGCTGTCATGGCAGAGGAAAAAAGAACAGAGAGGCTTTGTGGTGGCTCCTAAAGTTTTGGCTTAAAGTACTTGTCACATCTGCTTATGTTCCACCAACTAATACAAGTCACATAGTAGGGAGGTATAATCTACACAGCAGTGCACTATAAGCCATAGGTGTGGGCAGGGATTTATAATCAATGCTCTTATAGGTTGGGGAGTGATAATGGGGAACAGTATTGCAGGCAGCTACAGAGAGAATGTGGGAATGCATTGGATGTTACCTCATGAAACTGAACGTTTGAATATCTATTGACCCAGCCATGTCACCTGTAGGTTCACAGCCTAGACAGGCTCTTGCCAATGTATACCATGAGATGTGTATGAAAATGTTTGCAGTAGCACGTGAGTACAGCACAGATACCTCAACAATGCAAACAACTCCAGGGTCTGTAGGCAGGCCAATGGATATGTAAATTAGGATATATTTATACAAAGGAATATTATATAGCAAATAAAATGAACAAATCTCAGCTATCCAGAACAACATGGCTGTGTCTTAGAAACATAATATTGAGTGAAATAAGCATGCCTGCAGAAGGCTACCTGTAGTATGAGTCCAATTTTATAATTCATTTACATGAGTAAACATGTACAAAATCAATAAAGGAATGATACGCATAAAATTCAAGATTTGGCTACTTTGGTTTGGGGAAAGTGTGGGGATGGGGTAGGTGGATGTAAATTACTGTTGATGTTCTAGCTTTTAAGTTGACTGCAGAGTTGAGGGGCCGTCATTTTTATATTACATTTTTTAACTTATATGTGCTACACTCATTCTTTTCTCTACCAAATATTTCTAAAATGTAACTAGAAAGAATGCAAAAAATAAAAACTAGTAAAGGAAATAATTTAAAAACAGGCAAAAGTGATTATGGAAACAAGCTAGCTTATAAAAGCAGGATTCCTGGAAGCAAACTTAGCAAAAGTCATTTTCGTGCAGAATCTAGAGATCTAGAATTACAGGTGGGGGCACTGAGTATTGTAGGTCCTCTAGATAGGCCACGTGCAGTGGGCAGCTCAGATCACTGGGCCTTCTCACACCATGGAGACGATCTACATCCCATTGGCCCCAATATCACACTTATTAAGCCACTTCAGGGGCTGAGAGGCTCACAGGGGCCCTGCTTATAGGGGTGGGCACTCCAGGTCTACAAAGAGAGGGCTGCCACTCTGGATGGATACACTGGCCATCAAGTTTGTCCAAAAGTGTTCTGATTTAACTGTCGCCAAGAGTTTGGTCCTCTCTGGGTGTCTGAAGAAGGCCTCAATTTGGACTTATAAAGTTGAAGGGGCCACAGTCGGATGGGTGGTGACATTTGCCCCCACTCCTGACCACCCCCATTCAGTGCTGACTACCCCCACAGAAGCTGCCTTCTACTGGAAGACTTCCTCACCTGCTTTCCAATCTCGGGACAGGAGGAGGAAGATTCCGATGGGAGGTTCTGGGTCTCTACTTGAATAACCCACAAGCGCCTGTCCCCAGGTGACTCCCTGCTTCCTTGGGCTAAGCGAGGCATATCATCGAGAAAAGCCTGTCCTGCTGTGGTAATTCCAGGGACCCAACTGTTATCTGAGTCTATTCCCTCAGATGGACAGACGGAGGGAGAGAGAAGGGGACTGTGAGGGGCCTGGAAACGAGTCACAGCAGAAACCAGAGAGCAGGCGAGGCCTCTCCTTGCCCACCTGTGGGGAATCATGCAAACGCGGTCCTCTGCTCCGTGCTGCACAGGCGTGCTTGCAGATCTGTACGTAGTTAGGCTCATTTAGCTTATTTTAGTTTGGTTGGTTTTGTTTGCAAGTCACAGAAACTCCTATAAAAAGGGATTTTTTTCTTTTTCTTTTTTTTGGTCAAATCTATTTATACCGGAGTAGGTCTACCTTTAAGTGGAACTTGATCCAGGGTTCAAAAAATGCTACGGAGCCCTCTTTTTCTCTTGACTCTTCAGCTCTGCTTCCTGGCATTGGCGTTACCCTCAGGGTGCTTCTTCCCACTCCCACGTGCCAGGGTTCTCCCAGAAGATCCTGGGAGTACATTAAAGTCCAGCAGGAAAGAAAGCTTCTTTATCCCTGACTCCCCTCCAGAAGCCCTGAAATTCACTGTTTGGACTCACGTGGTCATGTGCCCCTTCCTAAGCCAATCACAGTGGCCAGGGAATGGGATGCACCGATTGGCAGAGCCAGGCCACATCCTCTCCGGAGCTGGTATAAGCGATGGGGTCAGCCTCCCTAGAACCTCATGGGTCCGTCAGTGGAAATCAAGGGTTATGAGGAATAGAAAGGGGGATTGCAGGCTGAGAGGGTAATCAACAAGTGGTTATTCTTATATACTGATGCTTTAGTCAATGTGGATCATTTGCAGAAGCTCTTTGTACTTTAAAGATAATGGTTCCTGTGCTACATGGGTGGTAAAAGCATTTTTGCTTTGGTTGTTTGCCTTTTAGATATTTGCTGATTTCTAAAACTTTAAAAAAAGTTCGCCTTTAACCATGAACAGCTTTGAACATACACAAAAGCAGAGAGTAGTATAATGACACCCTCCCTGCCTTACCCATCATCTTGTTTCAACCATTGTCATATGTAGACTTTGACTTTCAGAAGTTTCAAATTTGTACATAGTTCAATCTAGAGCTTTTCCATCGTGGTTCCTTCCACTGTTTTTGTTTAGAAAGAACTTAGATAAATATTCATCTTCATTTTCTCTGATTTTTTTTTTAATATAATGCTACAAGGCGAAGATCTAAAAGGATTTTTTCTGAGGTATCCAATTTCCCCAACTCGCGTATTGAATCATCCATCGTGTGCTCACTGGTTTGTGATGCAGCCTTGATATGATATTAAGTTCTCGCATACACCAGCGCCTGTTTCTAGCTACACATTCTGTTTTACTAAACTGTGTGTTCTTGCACTAACACTACTTTTTAAAATTTTGTAGATGTGTAAATAAGTTTCATAGCCAATATACCTAGTTCTTTATCATGATGTTCCTTTCTTCAATATTTTTCTGTTCAGTTTCATCTATTTGTTCTTCCAGATGAAACTTACAATCATCTTTCCAAGTTCTAAAGAAAATTCCCTCAGGATTTTGATTAGAATTGGTTCAAGTCATGTGCTAAGTTGGAAAAATGAACATTTTCTCCAATAGTCACTCTTCAAATCTAGAAATATGGTATGGCTCCCCATTTATTCGGGTCTTGTAAGTCCCTCTGTAAAAATGAATGGACTTGTTATCTCCTTTGAGGGTCATTCCTGGGTTGTTTATGTATTTTGCTGTGTTTATGGAGGAGAGATTTAAGACCTCCCATTTTATGTTCTTTATTCGTTCTCTAAGCCTTTTCATTTTCATTAAGTTTGAGTTGTTGTGAGAGGTTTAGACCATGCCCTGAGGAGCCCAGCACCCCAACTGCCAGAGTTTTTATTTCCTCTAAAACTGGAGTCCTCTGAGCTCTTATGAACAGTGGAAGGAGCATGAGATTTGACATAAAGACAGACCTGAGCGCCAGTCCCTGCTCTGCCCTTTGATAGCTGTGTGTCCTTGGGTGAGTCATTTTGCTTCTCAGAGTTCCATTTTCCTTACCTGCAAATGAGCATGGGTTGTTTTCTTCATTTTTCATCTTTGTTCTTATATTGCATTTATTTCTAAACTTGTCTTTCTTCTCTAGGAGAATCTAAACCTCTTGGGAGCAGGAACTATGCCTCCTCCATGGTTACGCTTGGGGAAGATAATCACTAACTATGAAAGTTCAGGACCTCCAGGAAGTACTGACAGCAGAGTCCAGCCAGTAGACACCATCTTAGTTCATTCAAAATAGAATCTATCTTGGGATAATCTAGACTTCTTGCCAGGATTATGGTTTTTAAAGAAAACTTTGAAATACAGATCATAGCTAATAAGATTAAAATTGTTAAGGCTTATTGCGTTCTCAGCATGTGCCAGACACCAGGTAACCACATTTCAGGCATTATTTCATCAGACTCCACGATTCCCTGGTGATGAAGTTATGATCCCTTTTTAGCTCAAAGATGGTAAGAAACTAAGATCACATAGCAAGATGCGGTATGGCTGGGATTTGAATCAACTCGGTGCTCTGTACTGGAGCTTCCTACCATTTCCCCTACAGTAATCAAGTAGAGTGTCCTAACAGTGCCTCGGGCAATGGAGGTAGCCAGAAATGCAGGTCTGTGCCTGCTTTCCTTCTTGCCCTGTTTTTAGTACAGAAGTCAAGTCAGAAAGCCATCGATACGTGTTAGTTGCCTTCCCCTCCTCCCTTCATTTTTAGCATCCCCAGAGAAGGGCTGCTGTTGGCACTTCTCACTCTGGTGTTAAACCCTTACCCAGTCTCTGCCACCCTGTGCTCTCCTGACAAGGGTGAGAGCCTGGCATGGCTGTGGAGGACCGCTGGATGGCAAGGAGGGGTACGTAGTGTGAAGGGAGCACAGAGAATAGAGGCAAAGGACTTGGAACCTGGCAGGGTGACAATGGGGAGAGAACTTTGGCCTTGGAGCCAGAGGCATCCACCACTTGATAGCTATGTGACTTGGTGCATTTCTCTTAGCAATCTCTGCCTCTGCCTCCTCATCCCAAAGACGGCAGCTGGATACCCCTGGTGGGTTGGAGTGATGCTGGTAGCTTACTCTGGACCATGCAACTGAGGGCATGTGAAGGCTGGTGTCTTTGTTGTTATTTACACTAAAAGTAAAAGTGGAGAAAATAAAAAGCAAAAGGAGGCTATTCCTAACCCCTCAAATTGACTTCTTAGCCGTAGAAACCCCAGTGCACCACTGGTTTTACAGGGGACTGGGGTCAGAGGGAGGGTGACTAAATGGGCCCCACGTGGTTTCTGGGTTATGCAGATTTCAGGGGCTACTTTTACCTTCTGTGATTTGGACTCATTATTTTTCAGGGATACACTGTGGTGGTATAATGTCAATAATAGGACCAATAGCTAACATTTATGCACTCTTACTATAGGCCAGGTGTATGTGTTTTAGATGGATTATCTGACTGGATCCTTAGAACAATCTTAGGAAACAGGCTCAATGTTTCTCCCATTTTAGGGATAAAGAAACCAAGGCCAGAGAGTTTAAGTAGTTTAAGTTTCCCTAGAGTTATGGATCAAGAAGGAGGATTTATGCTGAAAGACTGAAGAACGTAAAAAACCTACAGTGCCCAGGCCCCACCCAGAACAATTAAATCAGAAATTCTGGGGTAGTCTTCCAGGGCGGTATAGGTGAGCAGGGCCCGAATGATGTAAGGTGTGGCTAGGCTGGAAAACTCAACCAGGCATCTCCCTGGTGGGCAGATGAGGCTGAGGGATAGAAGCAGGGGAGCATGAATGTGAGCTTGTGTTGGGGCTGGCAGGGAAATGGTGGTAGCTATTCTCACTCTGTCACAGCTGGTGCTGAGGTCCCTCTGGACACTCCTGAGTGTCAGGAGCAACATGTTTTTCTTTTCTGTTTCTTTTTCTTTTTGTAGAGATGAATTGTCTTTATGTTGCCAGGCTGGTCTCAAACTCCTGGCCTAATAATGTGATCGATTCTTGCTTTGCTTTGCCTTTCTTTCTTTCTTTTTTTCCTTCCTTTCTTTTCTTTCTTCCCTTTCTCTTCCCTTCCCTTTTCCTTCTTTGTTTCTGTTTCTTTCTTTTCTTTTCCTTCCCTCCCTCCCTCCCTTCCTTCCTTTCTTTTTTCTTTTTTTGTTTTTGAGACAGTGTCTTACTCTGTCACCCAGGCTGGAGTGCAGTGGTGCGATTATAGCTCATTGCAGTCTTGACCTCCCTGGGCTCGAGAGAACCCTGCCACCTCTGCCTCCCAAGTAGCTGGGACTACAGACATGCACCATCACACCTGGCTAATGTTTGTATTTTTTGTAGAGATGGGGTTTCGCCACGTTGCCCAGGCTGGTCTTGAATTCCCAGGCTCAAGTGATCTGCCCATTTTGGCTTCCCAGAGTTCTGGGATTACAGAGGTGACCCACTGCACCCAGACTGATTTTTCTTTAAGGGAAAATAAAGATGCCTAGAAGGATGAGTCTGTGTGTGTGTGTGTGTGTGTGTGTGTGTGTGTGTGTAAGAGGGAGAGAGAGACAAACAAAATGGGTATAGATATGTGTGTGTGTGAATGCATGTGGTTGAGTATTTGTGTGCTCATGTGTGTGTCCTTTTGTACTTGTATAAATGTGTGTATGGATGTATATGTGTATGAAAAATGAGTGTATCTGTATGTGTGTATGATTGCATGAGGGTACGTGCATGAGTATATGTGTGTTTGTATATGTGCCAACAGATGTATGTGAGCGTGTGTGTGTATTTGTGCATGGGTAAGTATGGGCATGTATATGTATGTGTGACTATGGGTGTGTATATATGTATGTGCATATGTTTTTGACTATATACATAAGTGCTTGTGTTAGTATAAGCATGTGTGTGCGTGTGGTTGTGTATGTATGTGTGTGTGTATGACCGTATATAGGTATGTGTTTGTGTATGTGCACACAGTTGTATACATATGTGAGCACTTGTGTATGTCCATAAATGTGTGTGTGTGTGTGTGTGTGTGTATGTGTATAGGTATATCTGTGTGTGTCTGGGAGTGCATATGAGTGTGGGCAGGAGTAGATATATGTGTTCACAAGTGCATTTGTTCATGTGTGCATATGCATTGTGTATTTGCCAGCATGAGTATGTGCACACTTGTTTATGTAGATATGTTAGGGAGTTTGTGTGTGCATGTGAGAGAGAATGTAAGAGCATGGGGGCGAGGTGATTATATGTGTAAGTATGTGCATGCATATTTGACTACATGTGGGTATGAGTGTATATGGTTGTGTATATCTGTGCATGGGTGTATAGATGCCTGAGTGTGCATATGACTGTATAGATGGGGAGGCATGTTTATGTGTGTGCACATGTTTTTGTGTGTGTGCACATGTGTCTGTGTACACGAGAGAGAATGCATGTGTAGGAGTGAAACTTCATGTGTGTGGGATTCTGTGGATGTGTACACATGTTGTACATGTGGATGCATGCTGTGCATGTGGCTGCATATGTATGTATGCACTGGTCTGTGTGAATGTGAGCATGTGAGCGTGTGAGCGTGTGTGTGTGTGTGAAGGCGGAGGGCCTGGGCTGTGGAGTGGGGAGCCTTTCCTTCACTCCTGACAGATGGTCCAGCAAATGAGGCCCCTCTGCCACCTGCCTACTCGCCCTCCCTAGGGCCTGCTTCCTCCCTGCAGTCCTGCTGGCGCCTCTGCGGCACTTCCTCCCTCCCTCTTTCCCTCCCTAGCATTTACCCCCCTTGGCTGCTGTGTGGGGAAGGTGGGATTAGGAAAGAGCTGGTCACAGAGGTGGGCCTCGCCCCAGCTGGCTGTGGCAGGACTGGGAGGCTGAGTGTTATCTGTGTGTGCGTGTGTGTGTGTCGTTACCACGGCAGAGAGGCAAAGTCCGGGCAGCCCTCATCAGCGCCTGGGCTCCATCCATAGGGTGGGCAGACAGCCCAGGGTGGAAGGGCCTATGCTTTGCAGACAAAAATGCCAGATGGCGGGAATTCGGGGTGGAGAAGGGGGGCTCCATGGCCTGGCTGCCAAGGACTAGGAGGTTTCCAGGGCTCTGGAGAAGGGGCCTGGAGAGTTGGAGTGTGCTGCTGTGGGCTGTGGGTTCTTTTGGTGGTGGTGGGCATCATGTTTTTGCATATTTCAGGATATATTTCCCCTTTGGACATTGATCAGTTTGTTAAAAATTGGATGATAAAGATTTAGCTATTTTGAGATAAGGACAGTACAGGTTTCTGCAAGAAAGCCAAAACATTTTTTTTAACAGAAAATATTTATTGACTAATTATTAAAGCAGCACCAAATAAGACAGACACTTAGATGGGGCGGTTGGATTGTGAGTCAACCTAGGAGCATGGCCAGAGGCTGGGTTCTGGTTCATTCAGGATTGGGTTTCACCTACTGCTGGTTGGTTTTCTGAGCTTTGCTCTCCCTCAGCCTCATGCCACGGTGTAGGGAGTTTCCCCAGGCAGATCCACTTGCAGTGATGCACTTTGCCATGTTCTGCTGTGGTCAGGTGTTGCCATCTCTGTCCCTCCAACCCAGCCAGCCTGGGTCTCTGTGGAGAAGCCCTAGTGCCTTTGCCGCAGCACCCTTGTCCCTGCCAGGATGAACATGTGTGAGCAGCACAACTGTGGAGAGAAACCAAAGGCCTTTTCTTTCTTTCTTTCTTTTTTTTTTTTTGGCAAAGGGAAACAGTGAGGAGACGGACGATTTTATGTGAGCACAGTGTTTCCTGGCCCTTCTCCCCTTCCAAATGCTAGCGTCTGCACAGGAGGGCGGGGCACCTTGGGAGGAGCCCTGGAACAATGGATGGGAGCAAGAAGTGGGTTGGAAACAGGTGGCGGTCTTCACAGCCTCAAAGAAACCACCAGCTTCCTGCCCCTGGCCTCGTCCCCTGTGCCCAGGATGGTGTGGTTGTCACCAGGCTCAGAAAACCTCCATACTTTCACATTGGATAAAGTCCAAATTCCCCCACAAGGCAGTCCCAGGTGGAAATGTTGTCCACGTCCCCACTGCACTCTCCCTTTGGTGGTCTGTTTATCACTATCCTTTCCAGCTCTCTCCAGGCTCTGAATGCTTTTTTTTTTTTTAAGCAGAATATTTTTATGACAAGCCATCAAAGCAGCACTAAATAAAGCAGAAAATTAGATGGGTCGTCAGTCATGCTGTGTCCTATGTCTAGGGTGTCCCTCTTGCTCCTCTTCCCGCCCACATCCCATCTCTCCTGGGCTCAGCTAAAATGTCATTTCCTCCTTTCTTCTTTATGCTCCTCTGACATGTTCTGGATGAAAACGATCTCCTGTGACTCCTGACTGAAACAACTGCTTTCTTTTGTTGAGATCAGCTGGGCCGCGTGTCTCCACTAGGCCTCCCTGGCACCCAGCACAGGTCCTGGCACATGGGAGATGCTCTGTTTGCTGAATGAATAAATAAAAACTCAAGTACTCATTTCCTTTCGGAACCGATAGCACCAGGTACAGATATGATGCTTCTCAGCTTGAAAACAAACGCTGATCTGCCCATACCCTTATCATCGTGATCATCATGATCACTGTTGTTATTAGGTGTGCATGAGTATTTGTGGGTGTGGGTACTGGCCTGTGAGATAACACTGACCCATTCAGCGGGCATGGGATCTACCTGTAAAAAGAGCATGGACAAGCTTTGCTCAGGAAATAAGAGATACTGAACCTGAAGACTTTAGCCATTATGCCACCCCACATTTTTGTCTTCTGTCACTTTCTATGTTAAACATGACCTTCATCGACACCATCTTGCATGTGGCCTCTCCTCTGCCTTCTTTTATTATCTGCCTTGCGTTTGCCTTCTAATGCCGTTCTGGTTGAATACATTTCTATCCCTGTGGGAACAACAGATAGGGATACGGTTCTGGACTGAGCATGTGCTGGGTACTGAGGTTGGAGAGACGGAAGGAGCAAGACCTTTCCAGCCAGGTGTCACATTCTAGGAGAGATGTATGTAAGCAGATGCTGCCAGAGCTCTGCCAATGCTTCAGCAGCAATAGGAGTAGACTTACTATTGAAGCCCAAGGGAGAGACCACCATACCAGAACACTTCTACTTGTCCTCTCAGGTTTAGTTCAAATGTCCCCTACTCTATAAAGCCTTATTTGATTCCCCCAAGAGCAAGAGAGCAGGAGGGGCTTTAGATGGAGTGAATGGCATGTGCAATGGCATGGGGCCTGAGAGAACCTCATGTATCTGGGTTATGGGGAGTGGTTTGATGTGACTGGTGTGTATTCGGTGGGTGCAAGCCCCAAGCCTTTGGATTACATGTGGTGGTGGGTCTGTGAGTACACAGAAGTCAAGAACTGAGGTTTGGGAACTGCCACCTAGATTTCAGAGGATCTATGGAAATGCCTGGATGTCTAGGGAGAAGTTTTCTGCAGGGGTGGAGCCCTTATGGAGAACCTCTGCTTGGGTGTGTGGAAGGGAAGTGTGGACTCAGAGCCCTGACACAGAGTCCCCACTGAGGCACTGCCTAGTAGAGCTGTGAGAAGAGGGCCACCATCCTCCAGACCCCAGAATGGTAGATCCACATGCACCTGGAAAAGCTGCAGACACTCAATGCCAGCTTGTGAAGGCACCTGAGAGGGGGACTATACCCTGCAAAGCCACAGAGGCAGAGCTGCCCAAGGCCATGGGAGCCCACCTCTTGCATCAGCGTGACCTGGATGTCAGACGTGGAATCGAAAGAGATAATGTCAGAGCTTTAAGATTTGTCTGCCCTGCTGGATTTCGGACTTGCATGGGGCCTGAAGCCCCTTTGGCCAATTTCTCCCATTTGGATCAGGTGTATTTACCCAATGCCTGTAAAACCATTGTATCTAGAAAGTAACCAACTTGGTTTTGATTTTACAGGCTCATAGGCAGAAGGGACTTGCCTTGTCTCAGATGAGACTTTGTTCTTGGACTTTTGGGTTAATGCTGGCATGAGTTAAGACTTTGGGGGACTGCTGGGAAGGCATGATTGTGTTTTGAAATGTGGGGAAATGAGATTTGGGAGGGGCCAGGGGTAGAATGATATGGTTTGGCTGTGTCTTCACCCAAATCTCATCTTGAATTGTAGTTCCCATAGTCCCCATGTGTCATGGGAAGGACCCAGTGGGAGGTAATTGAATCATGGGGTGGTTACCCCCATGCTGCTATTCTTGTGATAATAAGTGAGTTATGAGTTACTGATGGTTTTATACGGGGCTTTTCCCTCTTTGTTTAGCACTTCTCCTTCCTGCCATCATGTGAAGAAGGATGTGTTTGCTTCCCATTCTGCCATGATTGTAAGTTTCCTGAGGCTTCCTGAGCCACGCAGAACTGTGAGTCAATTAAATCTCTTTCCTTTATAAATTACTCAGTCCTGGGGAGTTCTTTATAGAAGTGCGAGAATGGACTAATACAGTGGGTGAGTGTGTGGGAGATGAGGCATGCAGACAGGTGGGTTAATGTCGTGAAGAACTCCGAATGCTGTATTAAGAAGTTTAAATTTAATCCTCTCATAAAGTACTGGGGGCCACCACAGCACTTGGTGTAGATCCGCATGTTATTTTATTTTATTTATTTATTTTTTTGAGACAGAGTTTCGCTCTTGTTACCCAGGCTGGAGTGCAATGGCACGATCTCGGCTCACCGCAACCTCTGCCTCCTGGGTTCAGGCAATTCTCCTGCCTCAGCCTCCTGAGTAGCTGGGATTACAGGCACGCACCACCATGCCCAGCTAATTTTTTGTATTTTTAGTAGAGACGGGGTTTCACCATGTTGACCAGGATGGTCTCGATCTCTTGACCTTGTGATCCACCCGCCTCGGCCTCCCAAAGTGCTGGGATTACAGGCATGAGCCACCGCGCCCGGCCAGATCCGCATTTTAGAAAGCCATCTCTGACTCAATGTGGAGGACTGGACACAGCAGAGGCGGAGAGCAGGGGCTCAAAGGGAGATGCGTTTGGGAGGCTGGGCTGACAGAATTTGGTGACCATTTGGATGTGTGGAAAGGGGAGTTCATCTCTTAGGTTGTATTCAGGTGCAAGATACAGAAGCCTTGACTGATGGTGGCTTACAGGCATAGGACTCATTTTCCATGTGACAGGCATCTGAGAACAGCTGGCTGTAGGCAGCAGTTCAGTGGCTGAGTACTGTCAGAGCCTATGTTTCTGATATTTTTTCAACCTTGTTGGGTTGATAGCTACTAGGTTTCCAAACATCTCCTCTATATTCTAGGCAGGAAGAAGAGGAAGGCAGTGCCAGCTCATCAGTTCCTTGTATGAAAGAGCCACTAAATGCTCAGGCTTATATTTGGCAGACTTTTACATGCGCCTTTTTGGCTGATCGTGGGTCATGTGGACTCTCCTAACTGCAAGGCAGGCAGGGAATGTGAGTAACGGCATTGTTGTGATTGATTGATTTAGACCAGTTGCAATCCATTTCCTTGGGCTGGGCACAGTGCCACCCTAAAGCAAATCAGGGCTCTGGTAGCTGGGAAGAGGTGGGGAATGGATCTAACAATGGGAGATGGATGCTGGGAGGGCATCTGAGAGTGTTGACCTCTACCAGTGAGAACACAGGGTCAAAGATGATTCCAGAAACTGGCCCTGCTGGCTGGGGATGGCATTCAGCTACATGTTGGGGAAAGGAGTGAATGCTGGTGGTGGAGAGGGTGGCTTTAGTCTTGCATATGTAACCTACATGTCACCGTGGATCACTCTACCTGTTAAGATCTGAAGATTTCCTTGAGCCCAAGCTCCCTTGAACCTTGAATGAATTTATAAAAGAAAATGTGACACCAAGAGTTTAAAAAATTCATGGGTGGCTCCCGGTTACCTGGCTCTAAGATGACTTAGGGTACCTTCATGTACTTTTATTGTCCACAAATATAGGGAGCCTGATGTGGATCAGCTCTTTTCCTTATGATTCCTCCCCTTCTCTCTCTCTCTAACTCTTTCTCCGCCCCCTCCCCCAACACCATTTTCTCAAGGCATGTGTGTGCATGGATGCCTTCACCGAATGGGTATGAAAAAGTGATTTATTTTGCAAAAACACACACAACTTAAATTTAAGATTAGACATTTCTTTCTTTTCTTAAAATGTACCTCAACTGTTTCTATGACTTGGGTTCTAAACTTCCACCATGTGCCCCTCTTCTCTCTCTGCTCATTCTCTCTCTCTGCTCATTCTCTCTCTCTCAATACCCCAATCCTTCTCATTTCTTGGGAAGAATATGTGCCATCTCCAGCTGATAGTTCCTGGATGTGCCCTATGCCTTACGTGGTTTAGGGTGGGCATCTGCCTGATCGGTTGGTGCTTGTGCTGTACTTTGCTGTCAGGTAGTTTGAACATTGCCCTGGCTTAGCTCAAAGCTCAGTTCTGTGCCTCCCACCACACACCAAGGGCTTATTACTCTGCAATTACTGCTGGTTTGGGCTCACCTGATTAATATGGCCACTGCCTTCCCAGACTCCGTCTGCCAGTTTAGGGAGACGGGTCTCTTGTGTCCTGTTAGGCATGGATGTATTGAGCTTGGGAAGACCCCAGAAGCACATCACCTATTTCTCCCTCACTCAGTTGCTCCTATGAGTAACCACCCAGGGTGTGACTGTAGTGCTGAGAAATGATGTCTTTCCCTGGGTCCCTCCCTCTGTGCTGATGAACTGGAAGTGGCTGGAAGCAAGCTTGCTCCTCAGATGAGAATGGAGATAGGGAGGAGCCCCACAAATCTTCCAGTGGAAAATGGAAAGATCAAACGGCATTAATTTGTCTTCACAACTCATTGGGCTTGAAAGCACAGCCTGAAATGACTTCTTGATTGAGAGAAGATGCTTCATTAATCTTAACCCTCTCATTTGAAAGTGTGAAGAATGGAGACTAATGGCTGCCATTCCAGCATCTCATGTCAGGACATAAACCTGCAGACACTGAGCTGGAATTACAGAGAAGTCACAAGAGGGAGAGGAGAAGAAACTGGGCCAAGTTGATGAGAGAGGACTCAGGGTCCTGATGGGTGGTGGTGATGGGAAGGTGGATTTGTTCGAGCTAGAAATATTGTCTACTGATTTAATATTATAAGCCATGCTGAAGACAGTCCTCCAGGTCTTGAGAGTGAGGGCACCGGCCTGGGAGTCAGGAGTCCTAAGTTTGAGTCTAGTTCCTCCATTGCCTGCTGGGTGACTTGAGCAGATTGGAGCCTCTCAGGACCTGGGTTTTATTTCTATGAAATTCAGGGAGATAGTGTGTGGGGAGGTGCTCGGTGGTTTTCAGGTCCTTCTCAGTGTTAGAATGCTTGACTCTATTGACCACCAGTGACAGATGCCAGCCAGACTTGGCACTGTAGCCTGGGGTTTAAGGCAATGCCTCTGCCTTATGCAGCAAACTTAGCTGCTCATGAGATCCAGTGTGAGCAGAGAGTCACATGAAGGTGTCCAAAGCTCAACATGCAAAAGGAGTGTCCCATGAGGGTAGCACTCTAGTGGCGGGTTGGAGGAAGGGAGACATCTTTGCAGTTGGGTGTGGGAAGAATCATAGATGGCTTCTTGGAGGAAGAGGGCCTTATGTCACAGGTCAGGCTTTGAAAGGCAGAGAGGATAGAGGCGGAAAGCTTCTACTTCCAAATGGGATCAGGCCTTTATCTTGAGGCCCATGAAGAACTGTGATTTCTGGGATGAGGGAAAAGACAAGACCAGCCATGGTGAGATCAGCTGGAAGGCAGCCCCAAGCAGCCTCTGAGCAACACCAAACCTTATTTCATGACACCTGAGATTCCACCATCAGACAATCATTTCTGGTGACTTAAAGGATGTTTTTCAGGTTGCTTACCTATGTAGTGACATTGGACCCATGATGAGGCTACTCAGAACATCAGGTTCACATCAATAAAACAAGAACAATAACATAGGTAGATAGGTAGGTAGCTGGGACTAAATGATCTAAGCATATAAATGCATAGCACAGTGCCTGAAATGTGATAAGACCTCACTAAACATTAACTGCTGTCATAGTGTTATGACATCATAATGGAGAACTTACTGTCCCCAGGCACTGTGCTTTACATTTGAATAATAAATAATGCATTATAATAACAACTCTATAAGGGAAGTATCATCATCATCATGTCTGTTTTACAGAAACCCGAGGCACAGAGAGGTTAAGTAACATGCTGAAAGCCACACAGGTAGTGAATGGTGGAGGTACAATTTGATCCCAGGCACCTATACTTTTAACCACCTTGCTACTGCTTCTATTAATGTTAGTATAATTAGTTTTCAGAAATAAGGCTTCAGGTCCCACTGACCACTGGAAGAAGAGAAGTGAGTAGAAAATCATTTCCCACGGTTTGGTCGACTCAAGAAACCTAAGAGGCATAGTGAGCTCTGGGAGCAGGAATACCATAAGCCTGCCCTAGCAGGCATTTACAATATGGGTGTGAGGTCAGACTAGAATGGTCCAGACTTGGATCAGGGACCAGGGTCTCAGAACTGGGATAGAATGTCCTGACAGATGAAATGGAGCCAGCCAGAGACACACTTGTCCTCTGTTTGTTGGGGTCCATCTACCCAGCTTCTGAGCAGAAGTGACTCTTTGGTCATTATAAGATTATTGCCTGAGACTTCTAGAGTTGTGTAGTCCTTGGACAGCTCCTAGCTTGAGGTTTCCATGGACTCTTCCATGGAACATGAGTTCTGGGAGCTTTTCTCCTAAAGTGTTTCTGATCAAATAATCTTTGGAAACTGCAACTCCATCTTCCTATAGCAGCTGCTGTCAGGGTCTTGCCTATTCTCCCTCCCTGCCATGCTAGTGTACTAGGCTAGGTTTTCAACTGCCAGTATCTGCATCTCTGCCTGAGGCATTTCTGCTTAGGCTTCAGAAACAAGGGGAAGTGCTAGATAATGATACCCCTCCCAACTCCTGGCAGAACAGCCCTCAAGCAATGACTGGCAGGCATTGGTGTATAAATATCCCAGCTCCCTCCTGCCTAGGGTGGACTAACTCTGAGGCACCGCACTCCCCACCATTGCCCAGAGATCTCTGGTGGGATTAAGTTCCCATTGTTCACAGAGATAACTTGCTTGGTACTCATCCTTTATGGCTGCTTTCTCTTTCATGTCTCTTCTTCATTTTCCTACCAAAGTTTCCTGTGCTCACTTTCCAAATGAAGTGCTTGCACTTAAATCTTTGCATCATAGCCTGTTTCAGGGGGAACCCAAAACAAGGTAGCTGTTCTTGGAGATTCCTACAACACAGTAAAGCATTAAAGGCTTTGGGTCATCTTGTAGTAAGGGTATATGAATCAGTTCAGGCTGCTGGGACGGAATGCTGTAGACTGAGTGGCTTAAACAGCAGACATTTATTTCTCGCAGTTCTGGAGGCTGGGGAGTCTAAGAGCAGGATGCCCTCATGGTCAGGTGGGTTCTGGTGATGGCGCTCTTCCCGGTTTGCAGATGGTTGTCTTCTTGTATCCTCACATGGCAGAGAACAGAGAGAGAATGAAAGCAGGGTCTCTCCTGTCTCTTGTTATGAAGGTACTAATGCCATCATGAGGGCTTCACCCTCATGACCTGATTACCTTCCAAAGGCCCCATCTCCAAATACCGTTACACTGGGGACCAGTGTTTTAACATGTGTTATTTTAGCGGGGAGACACAAACATTCAGTTCATGCCATGGGAAGACCTATTTGACTTTAACAGTGTTTCCCAACTGGCATGACCAGAGAATTCTTTTTCCACCAAGCACATTGTAACCTCCCAGGAAACGTTGTTCTGTGGTACACACTGTGGGAAATCATGATCTAACCCTACCTTGCAGTTTATAGCTGAGTTATCTGAGGCCCAAAGAGGGAAGGGAGTAGCTGAGCCCATTCTTGGCTCAGAATTAGGACTCATGTCCCATCCACTCCCTATAAATGTGTTTTCCAACCACCATACTCCTCCCCCTCCTCATCTGTGATCTGCAGAAAATAATATTGACTCCATAAGAGCTAGCGTAACATGTGTAACATATGTGAAAATCCTGAGTAAGCTGAAGAAGATTATACAAATATGTGGAATGATTTATTCTGACAGTAGAAGCTGTGGGGGCACCAAACAGAAGGACCCGGGAGCTCACGTTTGTGGGGAGGCTGCATCTGCCCTGGAGGGGGAAGGTGACTGAAATTTGTTTAACCTACTGAGTTTCCTAAAAGGACACTCCTACACCCCCACACCAGCAAACCCAATGTTGATCTAAAATATTAGCCTAGAGGAAAATTGGCTGGAAGAGGGCCGGCATCCATCTTGGAATGTCCTTATCTCATTTCCATAGTCACCGGAGACAGCTGGGAAGATAACCAGATGTTCAAGCATCTCTTCCTTGCTCTCGCTCACTTGCTCTCGCTCTATCTTTTTTTGTAAATTGAATTTAAAGGACCTGTTTCTTAGCAACAGCAGCAGTCAGTGGTTATAAAGTCCTCCTTGGCCATTTCAATGCCCAGGGTTTCAGTAAGCAGATGAACTTCTCCGTACCGGCTGGGGACTGGGGACAGATAACAGGGCCATGATGAAAGCTAGCAATCTAGTACTCCATTTGTGTGTGTGTGTGTGTGTGTGTGTGTGTGTATGTGTGTGTGTGGTGGTCCCAAGGGACCCAACATGAGGGCAGTAGGGTCCTTAGAGCCATCTTTGGCTCTGGGGTGCATGTGATGTATGATCACAGCTGGACTTCCCTGGGCTGAAGGCTGAGTGTGGCTGCTCCTGCTCTGTTCTGGGGAAGCTGTTGTCATGGATGGTGTGGCTTTGTGACAAAAGCACTATATGAAGCCTCAGGAAACTCAGGACTAGTCTCAGCAACATTGTAGTGTTACCTTAGATGAGCTATCAAACTTACCTGGGCATCAGCTTCTGCACCTGTCAGGAAGGCTGTAACACCCACTTGGCCAAGCTGAGGGGCAGAAGAGGTCAGGGCATGTGGAAATTCCTCAGAAAGCACAAGGAACAATGACAACGTCAGGGGTTAGACATCTCTTTTCTCTGGCTTGGAACGCTTACTCCTCCCTCCCCTAGAGAAAGTGAAACTAAATCCTGGAAGTACTAGGATGTACTAGTTTTGTGGTTTGTGGACCAAAATTATGGAGAAGGAGGGGCCCTACCTGAGAAACGAGAGGCGAAAGCCTCTCTGTACAGATCTGGGGTCACAGCAGTGAAGGTGCTTTGGAGACACAGGAGGGCAGGATATTGCATGTAAAGGATCTTTAAGGCTTTTTATTCTAAAGTCTCTTAATACTTAAATCCTTGACTGCTGAGGTTGAACACCAGTGGTCCACAGGTCAGATATGGCTCTCACAGTGCTTTGTAATTTCTCAGGTTAGTTACTAACAGTTACAAATTAGCAGACTGCACATAGAAATCATGATTTTGAGTTCCTTTAAATCATCAGGAGTGATTTGCCCATCATTCATCTGTTGCTGAGCAGAGGCTGCTCCATTTGGATGGGACATGCACTCTCTTTGTCCCCACTATTCCCAGATGCCTTCTAACTGGGCCTCTTTGCTCACCTCATAGCAAGCTGGTTCTTATGGACATCTGAGTTTGAAATCCCTGCTTTACTGGATGTTTTTTGGACATCTGAAAAATGGGGATGTTAATAAAATCTACCTAAGAGAGTTACTGTTATGATGAAATAAAGTTATTTCCCTGACGCATAGAAAGGTTTGAAAAATATTGGTTTCAAGACCTTGAGTCATTTGTAGTAGTTGGTCAATCATAGGGCCCTAGAATGAGGCTTTCTAGAGGACAACTTTTGTTTAAGCACAAATTCCTTATGCAATCCATTCATTCATGTAGGCATTACTATACTGGGGCTGTCTTCAAAAGGTGCAAGTTTCAGGCTTGGCTGATTATTATGTGGATGACCTTGGGCAAACCTTTGATACCTGAGTTTCCCCAGTTTCTTTCATTATTTCATTCATTTATTCATGCATGCAGACATGCATTGATTTATTTGTGTGCTAGGCATCATGATAGTAGGTGTTGAGGCTTCAATGATGCATTAACACAGCCAAAAGAAAGTCTTGGTCCTGTTTCCTAGAGCAGAGCCTGAGGCAGGTATTTGAATGCATGTGATTCATAGAGGGAATGCTATTAGAAAAAGCCTTTAATAAAAGTAGTAAAACAGGATAGTGAAGGAGGAAAAGTCAATGTGAAGCCTTACCTAGGTCTGATCCATGAGGATAATGGAACCCTGAACTGTAACTCAGACTGTAGCCCTCTCTTATCCATTAGGAATAGGAATGACCTTTTATACTCCTATGTCAACCAGGCACTGCCTGTGGACTGTATTCTCTGGGAAGAGTCGTATAACCCCTGAGCAAAGCAACACCTCCCATCAACTAAGGAAGAGCTGCTGGAGAAAGAGGGCAGCTGTGAGCTCTTCGTAGCCAACGCAGCAGTTGGAAGATGGGTGCCCTCCTTGTAAAAGAGGATCTCTGCAAGGCATCAACAACATCTAATACAACCCCCTATGTGCACCTCTCACAGTCTCTTGATTCTCACATTTGGTTCACTCCACCTGGTCTCAGCTTCTCTAGAATTCTGTGGTTATGTTTCTGAGGAGACCTACGAGAAGAAGATTAGTGGGGTGAACTATAGTTTCTGTTGCTGTAGTTGCTCTCAAGGCCAATATTGATCAATATCTTCCTTTTCTACTACCTGCTTTAGATTTTTCGTATGCTGGGCTAACACTTCTGCTGGGCTGGGTGGATTGCCTAGTGGAGTGACCCAGTCAGTCACCTCTAAGAGGCCTGTGCACCTGCTTACTAGGTCATGGTTGGTTATATATGGAACACTGGGCACAGGAGTACCAAGGGACAATCCAGTGGATGTGGATCACTTGAATTCCAAACACATTTCTCCGTGGTCTCGTGGCAGCAAGCCACACTTCCTTATGATGTTCAGGACCAATAAACCCTGACACTATGGCAACCCTTCCTGTGCCTACTGACTTGCTAACACAAGGAACAGTGGTAGTAGCTAGATCAATCTTGTTGAGAAGTCCATGCTGTTGAGTTCATGCATAACTCAATCTCTGCTACCAGGATTATTTTGTTTATGGGCTCATTGTGCAAAACAACAGTGGCCAGGAACTGAGGCTGAGAATATTGCCCAGCTAAGTCATCTTGTCTAGTTTTTCACAGTGGATGCTCTCTGGTGTGTGTTAACATATAAAAGTATATGTTATTGGCAAGACCAGCTCCCAATACATCAATGTGGGTTTAAGATCTCTCAAAGTGATCGAGTGGTTGGTGAAAAAGAGAGACAAGGAAAAAGTTTTCCTTGAAGCTGGGGCCAGGGGAGACACCACATAAAGCTGCTTCGTGGATGTCTGACATTCCCCTGAAAGCCTCAGTTTTTTATTGTGCTCTTTCAATAGGGGAGGGGGAGCGAGGTTACGCAAAGTTCCAGTGATAATTATACAAAAAGAATACATTTGCAAAAACTGGTGCACAAAAATCACAACATGGTATTATAAAAGCAGAACAATGTAAAGATAACTTTCTGTGTGTCAGCATAGAAATCATACACCTTAGCAAGACTTAGGATTATCAGCAAGAACATATTGGGCTCACAGCTGCAGGGGGAACAGGATCTGACCCAGAATAACGAGCCTGACCACAAAAACTGCAAGAGGAGGGGGGCCTCCATGCTAGCCTGGAGGAGCAGTGGGAGAAGAAAGAGTTTTACATCCTTATCTCAACCACAGAGACAGATGCCCCTCATGCGTCCGTTTATAGGCTCTCCATAAGGATCACATTCCCTTTCCAGGGACCTAATCAATATGCCTTTCCTGGGAAAGGAATCTGGGTAATAAGCCTCTCCATTACGCGTCTGGTTATAGGCTCTCTGCAATGAGAAGCTATTACGTGCTGTCATCTCTCTCCGGCAGTCAAGCTGTGTGGTTAGTCCCTTTCACAGAGTTCCTGTTTCTACCAGAACAGTTCAGCAGAGCCAGAGTTATAAGTCGCATCTCAGCATTTCACATTATCCTTCATTTTTTCAAATATAATTGATACAGTAAGGAACAAGCATCACAAAGCAAATAACTCATTTCAGGGAAACCAAATTCTTTTTTGTTTTTTAATTGTATTTTAGGTTTTGGGGTACATGGGAAGAACATGCAAGATTGTTGCATAGGTACACACATGGCAGTGTGATTTGCTGCCTTCCTCCCCTTCACCTATATCTGGCATTTCTCCCCATGCTATCTCTCCCCACCTCCCCACCCCCCATCCCTCCCCCATTTTCCCCCAACAGACCCCAGTGTGTAGTGCTCCCCTCCCTGTGTCCATGTGTTCTCATTGTTCAACACCCGCCTGTGAGTGAGAACATGCAGTGTTTGATTTTCTGCTCTTATGTCAGTTTGCTGAGAATGATGGCAGGGAAAACAAATTCTAAGAGAATTTACAGGTTACACATCAACAACAATTTCTTATTGTTATTTCAGATAGCTTGGGTTTTGCCAATTCTTCCAGAAGCTTAGGGTTGCTCAGTCACCACAGAGGGGTCCAGAGTATTCCCAGCATCATGTGTCCATTCCCACAGCCCATTCACACACCTCTACCCAAGACTTCCTTGTCCCTAATCTCCAGTCTTGTTCATTTCAGACTCTTGACCGACAGGCTATACCATCTGCCACTTCCCACCAGTCTACGTATATCCCGACCTTAGGCTGCTTCTCTCTTTGCACAAAGTGAATGACCAGGTGACCAGGTGCATTGTGCGAAGCTCTTCCCATTGTGAGAATTTCCCCTCCCTACTGTCTTTCAGGTGACTAGGTGCATTTTCTGCCTTTCAGAGCCCCCCTGAGTGGGACTGGAGTGCAGCAATTTCCATTTTCAGCTTGTGCCAACATCTAGGAACAAAACTGGGACTTTTCCTTTCTCCATTAGCTGGCCATGGGGAACCTCCATAGTACCATATGTGAGCTGAAGAAGACATGGACACAAATCTGTTTGGTGACATGGAGTATGGGCCACCTGTTTGTTCAGTTACTACTTCCCTCTGCATTTGTCTGAACCTGATCCTGGATCTTCCACGTCTATGTTTGATGGATTGCTGGCTTTTTGACTTAGCAGTGGGGCTGACAGTACCCAGTTCATAATGGGCAGTTTTAGTCTCATGGTTACCTGGTGTCCCATGATCAAATACTCTTGTCTCTACTAGGGTCTTTTCCAGTAGCATACTGGAAGCTGTTTTTGGAAGTGTGTATACATCTCTGCTGCAGATGGCATGGTTTTGTCGTAGAACCCTATAGGTCCACCTGTGACTCTGCTGTTAGGACTTGCAGAGATTCTACATGATGTTCTTTTCCACCACACATACCTCTGATACCGTAGGGCTGGCTGGATCACATGGCCTGATAGAATTTGGCTCTGTGTCCCCACCCAAATCTCATCTTAAATCATAATCCCCATGTGTCAAGGGAGAGACCTGTAATCCCCACATGTTGACAGGAGGCAATTGGACCGTAGGGGTGTTTTCCCTTATGCTGCTCTCATGATAGTGAGTTCTCACAATATGATGGTTTTATAAGTGTTAAGAAGTTCCTCCTTCACTCTCTCATCTGCTGCCCCATAAGACATGCCTGCTTCCCTTTCCACCGTGATTTTAAGTTTCCTGAGGCCTCCCCAGCCATGCAGAACTGTGAATCAATTAAATCTCTTTTCTTTGTAAATTACTCAGTCTCAGGCAGCTCTTTATGGCAGTATGAGATTGGACTAATACATGGCCCTAGAAGTGCTGCTTATGTTATAGCCTGAATCTGCTGCCTGGTACTTTCTTACTCTGGGCCTCACTCAAAACTAGCAGCCTCTTGAATCATGGGACAAATTGGTTGGTGTAATATTGCCAGGTGTGAAATACGCTACCTCCAGCATATTGTGCTTCTTCCTTAGTGGTAGAAGGCGCAGGGCACACTAACTTGTTCCTTATTTTGGAGAAGATTCTCAGCATCCCCAAGACCTTTGAGCCCTCTAAAAACAATAACTGTGGCAGGTTCCTGGCTCTTTGCAGGGTTGACCTCCTGCTTTTGTGAGTACTTGTATCTCTTGTTACTCCTTACTCAGAAAGGCCTGATTTACGTGATGTCATCAGGCATGCCGTCATCATGACCTTTGCGATGTTCTGTGGCCAGATGGCCCAGGTCCCTTGGGAAATATTATGACAGAATCAAGGAGAATTAACAAAGCCCCTGGGCAGCACTGAGTGAATACTGCTGTTCATCCTATGGCTACGAACGGGAACTGTTTTGGTTACTTCTTTCTGCTGGATATGGAAAAGACAGCATTTGCCAGATCAATAGCTGCCTACCACTTACCTTTAACTATGTTAAGTTGCTCTGGGTAATTCCCACCTCCAGCTCAGAAACTGCACATGGGTTACTAACTGGTTAAGCTTGTGGTAGTTCACTGTCATCTGCCACGACAGGGGCCAGGCTAGTGTGTTAAATGGACTTATGATCTGGACCATCTCCTCTGCAATTTTTTTTTTTTGTTTGTTTGTTTTTGAGATAGGGTCTTACTCTGTTGCCCAGGCTGAAGTGCAGTGGCATGATCTTGGCTCATTGCAACCTCTGCCTCCTGGGTTCAAGCGATTCTCATACCTCAGTCTCCTGAGTAGCTAAGATTACAGGTGCACACCACCATACCCAGCTAATTTTTGTAATTTTAGTAGAGACAGGGTTTCACCATATTGGCCAGGATGGTCTCAAACTCCTGACCTCAGGTGATCTGCCTGCCTCTGCCTCCTAAAGTCCTGGGATTGCAGGTGTGAGCCACCGTGCTCGGTCTCTGCATTTTTTGTTTTTGAGGTGACACTAATGTCTGTCATTCCCCTAGGAAGTGACAATGTTTTTGATTTACCCTCTTGGCCCAGGGAGAGGGGCAGCTTCAGAGGCTTCCACTTGACCTTTTGTACTACAGAAGCTCTTAAACTACTGGCCAAACTATGGTGAGGTCCTGCCAACTTGCAAGTATATATGTTGCAATCATATATTCCGGAACTGGAAATGATCTTGCAGTTCCTGGGCCAGGACTCCGTTTTTTTCCTGACCCCATATGCCTCTACTACCCTTGAGGAACCACGGTGTGGTTTTGGGTCTCAGTGTCTCAGTACCAGCTTAGATCCTGCATCTAACATCCCTCAGAAGGTCTGGATTTTCCATTTCCCCATTGTAATTACTCTTTCTTCTTAGTTAATGGCCACAGGTCCAAATGGGAAATAACTACTGTATATATTTACTGTAGCATCACAGGGGCCTTACTTATAGGGACCTATCTGCTTTTTCAGTTGATGGGCTCAGGATGTCAGAGGTGGTTTAGATCTGGAAACTGGGCACGGGACCATGACTTTCCAATGGGGTTTCTAATCTCAATCTTCTGTTCATCTACTCTTGAACTCTTTTGATTCTATATATTAAATGATACCCTGGTTGGATCCTGAGAACATCATGTTTTATTAGCCATTTTCATCAATTAGAGGTCAGCAAGCAACTTCTGTAAAGGGCCAGATAGTAAATATTTTAGGCTTTGCAGGTCATAGAGTCACTTTTGCAATTACTCAACTCTGTCATTGTAGCACAAAAGTGGTCATAGATAATATGCAACAAATGGGCGTGACTGTGTTCAATACAAATTTATTTCTAGAGAGCTGGGTGCATTGGCTCACACCTGTAATCCCAGCACTTTGGGAGGCTGAGGTGGGCGGATTGCCTGAGCTCTTGAGTTCGAGACCAGCCTGGGCAACATGGTGAAACCCCATTTCTAAAACAAAACAACAACAACAAAAAATTATAGAAACAGATTGTGAGCAGAGTTAGGCCTGCAGGCTGTACTTTGCTGATACCTGCCATAGATATCTGCCAGTCAGGGCCTCACTCTCCTAACTGACATTCCAGTTTAGATGCACACATGGTAATTCCACTGACTTTGGTTTTGAAAGTCAAGTGCCACCACCATGTCTCTGCTACATCATAAGTTTAGCACCCCCATTGCCACTAGGGATCCCAGTTCTGTAGCAACATCTCCAACTCTGTCCAAGACCACTGAGGTCGGGGAGAACTGAGCCTATTCGCAGTGTCGCTGTTCCCTCTCTAATGCACTCCTTATCCATTGGGAATGTGGCATGTCCTCCGGGTCCCCCACGGGCCATAGTCTGCTAGTGTTCTAATCAGCCTCTCGCTCATCCATTCTTCAACTTTCTTTTAATAATTTATTGAAGCAAAATTCAAGTAACATGAAATTAAGCATTTTAATGTGAACAACTCAGTGGCATTTAGTACATTCACAATGTTGCACGACTATCATCATTAATTCCAAAACACTTCCATCACTCCAGAGTAAAACCCCTCATCCATTAAGCAGGTTTTCTCTCCACTTCAGCCCCTAGCAACTGCCAATCTGCATTTGTCTCTCTGGATTTATCTGTTGTAGATATTTTATATGAATGGTATCATAAAAGATAGGACCTTTTATGTCTGGCTTCTTTCATTTAGCATAATGTTTCCAGGTTTATCCATGTTGTAGCATGTATCAGTACTTCATTTTTATAGCTGAATAATATTTCATTGTGTGTGTATATATCTGGATATTTATACATCTATATCTACACATCACAGCTTATCCATTCATTGATGGACATTTGGTCTGTTTTCACCTTTGGCTACTGTGAGTAGTGCTATTATGAACATACGTGTACCTATACTTGTTTGGTACCAATTTTCAATTATTTTGGGTATATATCTAGGAGTGGAATTGTAGGGTCATATGGCAATTCTATGTTTAACCTTTTCAGAAAATGCCAAACTATTTTCCACAGTGGTCAAACCATTTTACATTCTCACCAACAATGTGCAAGAGTTGCAACTTCTCCACGTCCTTGCCAACACTTGCTTTATGATTTTTTGATCATAGTCATCCTGGTGGGTGTGAAGTGGTACCTCGCTGTGGTTTTGATTTGCATATCCCAAATGACTAATAATGTCGAGCATCCTTTTCATGTGTTTATTGGCCATTTGTATATTTTCTTTAAAAAAAAAGTTGATTCAAGCCCTTTGCCTGTTTTTAAAAATTGGGTTGTCTTTTCTTCTATTGACTTCTAAGAGTTCTTTATGTATATTTTAGATACAGGACTCTTATCAGATATATGATATATACAAATATTTTTTCCCATGGTGTGGGTTGTCTTTTCACTTTGTTGATAATGTCCTTGGTTGCAAAAACAGTTTTAATTTTGATGAAGTTTTTGTTGCTCTTGTCTTTGGTGTCATGTCTAAGAATCTATTACCTGATATAAGGTAATAAAGATTTACCCCATGTCTTCTTTTAAGAATTTTATAATTTTGTCCCTTATATTTAAGCTGTTAATTCATTTGAGCTAATTTTTATACATTGTGTGAGGTAGGGGTCCAACTTCATTCTTTTGCGTGTGTATATCCAGTTGTTCCAGCATCTTTTGTTGAAGAGACTATCCTTTTTTTATTGAATGGTCTTGGCACCCTTTTTGAAAATCAATGGGCTATGGATGTATGGGTTTATTTTTTGGACTCTCAATTCTGTTCCATTGGCCTATATGTCTATCATTATGATAGTACCACATTGTTTTGATTATCGTAACTTTGCATTAAGTTTTGAAATTTGGAAGTTTGAGTTCTCCAACTTTGTTCTTCTTTTTCTTTTCTTTCTTTCTTCTTTTTTTTTTTTTTTAACATGTAAAGCAATTTTATTTTTGTTTAACCTCAGCCTTGCCAACTTTTTTCCCTGAACAGCATTTGTCTTTTTTTGATGCCCATCTACACTCATATTAGAAACATAGTGCAAACTACTTAGTGATTCCGCTTTGAACGTATAGTCATGTGACTAGGATGTTTTGAATACATATTCTTCTTTTTCAAAATTGTTTTGACTACTTTAAACTCCTTGTAATTCTACAAGAATTAGAGGATTGGCTTTTCCATTTCTGCAAAAAAGCAAAACAAAAACATTGGGACTATGATAGGGATGGCATTGAATCTTCACCTCTTTTGATTCTGTAGATAAAACAATGCTCTTGTTGAATCCTGGGGACATCATGTTGTTATTGATCAACACCATATATCAGGGGTCAGCAAACTTTTTCTGTAAAAAGCCAGAAAGTAAATATTTTAGATTTTGAGGGCCATAAGGCATTATATAGCAGTATAAGAGTATGTGGACTCCTCTCACAGTCTGTGTAGCAGCTTCCGAAAGCCATCCCAGCTGCATATTAGAATCATTTCCTGCAGTCATTGCCAGGGTGTTAAATCCTGTGATATGAGGTGTGCCCCTTCATCAACAAAATTTCTCTTATCCAGATTTATATTCAGTTTCTCCTCTTGATTCAACACCTTCAGCATCCACTTGCATATATACTCTCGTGATTTCTGCTGTTTCCCATTAGCCAGGTCTTATAGCTCCTTTGCTGCATAATCCGTCTCTTCCCTTAGTAGGTCAAGCACTTGCCCAGTGAAACCAGGCTGCGAATTGGTCCCGGTTATGGCTCTGGTGGTCAGGAAAGGAGTCAGGGACACCTTGTGAAGAGGGCTAGCATTGTGCTCTAAGGAACTCGCCTCACTGAGGCTTCTATACAAACTTAAATCAAGGCAGAGGACAGGGGAGGATTCTTCCAACAAGGAGGGGTGAGCATTTTCTGCAGGCCCAGGGAGTCCAGGAGGATTGGGGATTCAAGAGTTCAAGTATACCCCATATAGATATCTCTGCCTCAGATTTCAGGGTCTCACCTCTTCCTGTAAGGACTTTGACTTGGTGTATAAGAATTGTCAGGTGGAGGAGGGAACTTTCTCTGAAGTTCTGCTACTCTGACAATTATGTTCTGTGTCCAGACCTCAGCTGGGTCTGCTGTCCAATTGCAAGAGATTAGGGTCTCTTTAAATGCTGTTGAAGAAACTCTCTCCCTCTCATAATTGCTTTGCACTGATGCCTAATTGTCCTGAGCATGTCATTTTCTCTCTTCAAAGCATCCATGTTCAAGAGTTCAAGTGGGAAATAGTTGGTTTTCAACACATGCATACACATACCACACCCCCTGACATACACATACATATTTTTTTGAGACAGGGCCTTAGTCTGTTGCCCAGGCTAGAGTGCAGTGGTGTGATCACACCTCCCTGCAGCCTGATCTCCCAGGCTCAAGTGATCATCCCACCATAGCCTCCCAAGTAGCTGGGACTATAGGCATGCACCACCATGCCTGGCTCATTTCTTTGATTTTTTAGTAGAGACAAGGTCTTGCTATGTTGCCCGGGCTGATTGTGAATTTCTCAACTCAAATGATCCTCCCACCTAGGCCTCCTAAAGTGCTGGGATTACAGGTTTGAGCCACTGCACCCAGCCTAAGCATATTTTTTTAAATGACTTTATTGAGGTATAATTGACATAGAATAAATGAGCTGCACATAAAGTATACAATATGATAACTTCTAACATGTGCACATATAGATCCATGTAATCATCACAATAATGAAGAGAATGAACGTTTCCATAATCCCCAAAAGTGTTCTGTGGCCCTAGGTGATCCTCTCTCCTGCTCATTCTCATCGTACCTTGCATCCTTCCTTTCACCCTCCTTCGAGTCCCGGGAAGCCACTAATCTTTACATCACTGTAGGTGAGTTTGCCTTTTTTTTTTTTTTTTTTTTTAAGAATTTTGCACTGATAGAATCATACACTAGGTATCTTTTTTTCCTTCACTGCTTTCACTTGGTCTAATTATTTCGTGATTCATTCATATAGTTGCATGTATCAATAGTTCATTCCTTTTTAGTACTGAGTAGAATTCCAATATGTGAATGCACCCCAGCTTGTTTATCCATTCATCTGTGGATGGACATTCAGGTCATTTCTAGTTTTTGGCAACGATGTGTAAAACTGCTATGAACATTTGTGTACAAGTCTTTGTGTGGACATATGCTTTCTTTTCTCCTGTATGACTAGTGAGCTGTGGACTGTCAGAAACACATGGTAGGTGTATGTTTAATTTGACAGAAAACTGTCAAACTGTTTCCAGAGTGATCGTATTATTTTACCTTCCCATAAGCAGCATATGAGAGTATCAATCCCCATATCCTCACCAACACTTGCTATGCCCAGTCTTTTAAACTTGAGCTATTTTAGTAAGTGTTCTGGATATGTGTTGAATGTAGAGCCTACAGGATTCATAATGAATTAGATCTAGGATTTGAGAGAGGGGTTATTTATACAACAAATATGAATTGAGTGCCTCCTCTATCTATGGCATCTTTCTAGAGGTTTGCGGCATAGTAGATAACAAAACACATATGATCCCTTCCCTCATGGACCTTACAGCCCTCATCAATTTCTTGCCTGTTTGGGGAAGACTGGGGTGGCTTAGGGGGGTGGGATGAGGAGGGAAAGAAGGAGGGAAGTGCAGCTGATGGAGGCGGTGAAGGGTGTGTGGGCAGAGAGTGAAGGCAGGCTGTGTGCTGTAAGGATCGGGGGTTTGGTCTAGAAAGAAACAATGACATCCTGACTCTGTTTCCTATTAGTGTGACCCTGGCAGAGTCATGTCACCACACTGGGCAGCCTGTTTCCTCCTCTGTAAAGTGGGAGTGATGGATACTTTAGGTGAACTGAGAGCGGAGATGTCTTACTGGCACTTAGCCAAATCCAGATGCTAAGTGAAGTTCTCAGAGAATGTCCTTACTAAAGTCAGTGATGTCGTATTTATTCACTAACTTTGCTTTTTAGAGAGGACTAGAGAGTCCCGTGTCCTCAGAAAGGTCCCAGGGATCACAGAGCCAGTCCATGGTCCACTGCCTTATTTCACCCTCTTCTGTGAACACCGCAGGTGCAGACTGTCAGCCTGTGGACGCTGAACAGGTGAGCGGAGTGTAAGGCCTGTTGGCAGCTTTATTTTTAGAGCCACCCCTGGAAGATGGCTCAGGCTCCATGGGAAGCTAAAGTCAGGCTAAATTTAGGAGACACAGCGGCATCCCACCATCCCTCCCATGTCACTGGGATTTAGTCCTGGTGTTCGGAGAGAACACCTCATGTTTGTCTAAGCTGTGATTTGTATCTGCGGGTGTCCCCAGGGGCAATGGGGCCACTTTCCTCGGAGCCTCTTCTCAAGCTCTCTGTGATGAAGGCACAGGCAGGGTACAACCTGCCTCCTTTGTAACACCAGCGGTTTCTGCCTCATCGTGATGCTCACGGCTGGGAGTGTGGCTCCCTTCGGTGCCCTCTGTGTAGCCATAGCAACCATGACGATCCACATTTGTTCAGCATTTCCTGTTTACCCAGTGCTTTTACAACCATCTCTTATTGCATCCACCCGCTGGGTCTGGAGTGTGGCATCATCTTCACTATTCCTGTTCTGGATGAGGAAACTGAGACTCCAAAAAATGCAGGGACGTGCCTAAAGGCACTGTATGAGTGACCGAGGTCATGAACTTAGGCTGTGGGATTCCAAGGTCAGGGTTCTTCCAGTTACGTTGTCATTGTTGTAATAATTGTGTAGTCTCTAAGTCCCTGGCCTATCCTGCCCCACTACCTGCCTGCAAAAATCCTTCTTCTCTTTTAAGGCTCTGCAGTTGGCTCAAATGCCACCTTCTCTGGGAAGCTCTCTCTGATTTTTTCAGGTGAATGTGAACTCATGGGCCATTTCACGATACAATGCAAAATGCCATGGGGGTGGAGTGTGGTTTAGCACAGCTCCTGTGTGCACGTCATACCTCCTCTACTGGCTCACAAGCTCCTCTTCATATTCCCTATGTCATCTAGAGACTGCATGAGCACATGGCAGGTGCTTAAGTTCTGATGGAACAGAATTCCAACCAAATGCTGTAGCTGGATGGTTCCTGGATCCTGCATAGGGTTTGAGATTGGACAGATCCTTGCGCTCATAGTCTGGTGCTGCCATTTTCTGGTTGGATGACCCAGACTATTCTCATAACTATCTCCAGGCCTCAGTTTGCGCACCTGTAATGTGGGAATAATGATCCTATTTCACGAGACTGCTGTGTGAGAGTCAGAAGAGCTAATGCAAATAAAGACCATGTGTACTATGCCCAGTGCATAATGAATGCTAAAAAATTAGCCACACATATTCTCTATTCAGCAATCTTGACTGATTCCCTAGCAGGAACGAAGATCAGTTGACATGTGACATCAGCTGACATCACACAAAAAATAAATAGATGTTCATTAAAAATGTCCTGTGACATTCTTTTTTTTTTTTTTTTTTTTTTTTTTTTTGAGAGGTTGCCCAGGCTGGAATGCAGTGATGCCATCTCGGCTCACTGCAACCACTGGCTCTGGAGTTCAAATGATTCTCCTGCCTCAGCCTTCTGAGTAGCTGGGACTACAGGTGCCAGCCATCACGCCAAACTAGTTTTTTTTTATTTTTAGTACAGGCTGAGTTTCACCATGCTGGCCAGGATGGTCTCAATCTCTTGAGACATTCATTTATTCACTCATTCTCTTATCCATTCAGAGCCGTCATGACTCACCTGAGAGCGTCAGAAAAGGGCGGATGCTAGTCCACGTTTTCCCTGTCTCGTGGTTAAAGCTGCTCTTTGCCTGAAGAAAGGGAAACTTCTCAGGTTTCTTGGTAGAGAAGTTGGCCACCTTCCCTTTTTGCCATCAGAACTGTAGGCAGAGGACTGGGGACTAGAGAGGAGGGAGCCTTGGTTGGCTGTGAGGAGGCTCTGCCCTGGGAGGCTGTGATGTGAGGCAGGGATGGCCAGTGTGTGCTGGGAGGCCAAGGTCTTGACAGTGGACAGAAGCAGGGAGCTGGCAAGAGTAGCAGGTGCCTGAGGCAGGGGTCTGACTGGAGTAGCCCTTTGTAGCAGGGTGACCTGGTTGTCCTAGAAGTAGTGAATGCCCAGGAATGGCTGAGTTGATTTAGTTCTGAGCTGGCATCCAACCAGACTCTTTGTCCCATAGGGAGGGCTTCACTGGCCTTATGGCAAGGGCTGGCAACCTTGGCCCTGTGAATGGGAGCAAGAATAGCCCAGTTGGTTTTCTTATGGAGGATAACCTTATGGAGTTTATTCTGGCTTGGCTTTACGTGGATGAGGGAGTGACTTAGCCGACTCTGTAGAAGTGGGGTAGGAGTGGCCTAGGATGTGGCAGAGACAGTAGTGATCACATCACCGAGAGTCCATCTGCTCTCCCAGAACAGCGTGATTGCTCCTGCTTCTGTGAGTAGAAGCAAGGTGAGCCACCTCTGGGGTGCAGTATGGAAGAGCTGGTGTGACACCCTACAAACTTCTCTTCCCCTGCTGCAGTGTTAGAAGAGAGTTTTAGGTGGAGGAGTCTCTTCCAGCCAGGACCCCTGAGTGACTGTGTGGAGTGGAGCCATCTTCAGCCTCAAGCTGGATCTGGGACCAAGAAACAATTTAGCCTCAGAGATTTTGGGGTGGTTTCCACTGCAAAGTGAACACTAGATACCTGCAAAAGTTGATGGTAATGGCATGGAAGGATACTGATGTTTCATACATGCTGGCAAATATTGTTGTCCATTTATATTGTGTTCTGGGGAGCAGTTCCTATGCCGAACATCAGTTACCTTGCCAATCATCTTGGCTCTGTCAACACATAGGGAAGCTGAGGCTCAGAGAGGTTAAGTAGCAAACTTAAGGTCCTGTGGCTGGTTTTGTGGCATAGCCAGACTTTATAACCCCAGGCTATTCTCATAACCATATTGGTCTCAACAAGTATGTAAATGAGTGTTTTTTCATAAAGAGAATTTCATTTGCCCATTGCCTTTGCTCAGTTCTCTCAGTGGTGCTTCATCATCAGTTTGATTATCCTTAAGTGAAGTTCACCCTGTAGTCAAGCAATTAATGTCAATAAACAAACACTCAAATGTGGCAGGAGAGCCAGCCCTGAAAGGGGAATGGGGATGAGTCCTTACATGAAACAAGAACTTTTGGAGAAGATGAATAATGACTTTCTCTTTAATATGTTTTGCAAACTAGAATTTTTATATATCAAAAAATTTAAAAAACAGTAATGCCACATATATTTTTGTGCACATATATACTTAGATGTGTGTGTGTATTTTGGTGGGCCTTGTGGGTATGTGTATACCAACTGTCTGGATTTATAGACAATACATTCTTGATCAACACATACCCAATTCGTTGAGCTTTTTCATAATGTTTAATCCTTTTATGAGAATGAAGAAAATAAGGAAAAGTAGGAATCTATTTTTTTTTTTTGAAACAGAGTTTTACTCTTGTTGCTCAGGCTGGAGTGCAATGGCATGGTCTTGGCTCACTGCAACCTCCACCTCCAGGGTTCAACTGATTCTCCTGCCTCAGCCTCCCGAGTAGCTGGGATTACAGGTGGCTGCCACCACACTTGATTAATTTTTGTATGTTTTAGTAGAGACAGGGTTTTGCCATGTTGGACAGGCCAGTCTCCAACTCCTTACCTCAGGTGATCCACCTGCCTCGGCCTCCCAAAATGCTGGGATTACAGGTGTGAGCCACCACGCCTGGCAGGAATCTATTTTTCACAACCATAAAAGTTTTAGTATTTTGAAAGTCTTGAATTTTGATCAAACCCAGGCTCCTAAACTTTTAGGTTGTATTAATTCATTTGCTTAATGAGCAATTACTGTGCACCTACTGTGTCCCAGCTACTGCGGCCTCAGGGGCAAACTACTGATAATGACCTTGAGGAACCAAGGAGCTTCTTAAGGGAGAAAAGACAAGAACCGGGAACTCTGACCCAGTGAGACAGTGGTAAACACTGTGTATAAGGATCCCCCAGAGGCCTAGGAAAATTCAGGAGGGAAATGTTTCCCACTTAGGACTAGAAGTCACAAAAGCCTCATAGGGAACCCTTCACCCTGTGTGGGGTTCTTTGCCCTGTAGGCTGGGCAGCAGTGAATCCATGAAGACCTGGGAGTTTGGAGCCAACAATAGCATTTGAGTTGACTCAGGACAGGGAGGTTGGGGTAGGATTTCAACCGAGACTTCAGGAGAGGCTGTTCCTGCCAGAGACAACAATCAGAGCTCAGGCATGCTGGTAAGGGTGAAATTAAACTAATGCACTTCAACAAGGAGGTTGAAATAAAAAAGTGATTGCAGGTTAACCTCTAATTAACCGGAAAATGCCAGTAACTGGAACCACTTATAGAAGGTTGTTCCATTAATTAAGATTTTCCTGTGCGTGTGCACGGTATGTGAGACTACGCAGTCACAGATACACTCACACACTGCTTCAGCCCCACGCTGCCCTGAGGACCCTCCCTTTGCATGCAGTGGGCACAGATCTCTGCACCCCTCTGTGGCAGGGAGGGTGCTGCCTATCAGTCTGGAAGACACATTCTCAGCACGTCACGCTGCAGCCCCACGGAGGCCCCATTCCAAGAGGATTGGAAATGTAATCACAACAGTTTTTATTAGCAAAAGAACAGCAGGAACCCTTCTGCTGTCCATATGGACAGATCCCGATGGGTATTCATGAAACAGTTTGCTACGGGAACAGCCGTGCTTAAAACTCCTCATCCAATTACCTTTGAACTTGCCTTTTTTTTTTGCTGCAGTGGCTACTGCTGCTGTATGTGAAACATCTCACACACTCGTTTCTCCCCAGGAGGGAGGTGTCTGCTTCACCCCATTTGGGGTTCTTTGCCCTGGAGGCTGGGCAGCAGTGAATCCAAGAAGATCTGGAAGTTTGGGACCTGGTCACTCATCATGGATGTCTGGGTGGTCAACTCAGTTTCATTTGTCCTGTTAAATTGCCTGGTTAATTGGAGCCAACAGTAGCTTTTGGAGAAACCCCTCATCCCTGTTGGGGATTAGAACAAGGGGTGATTCTACATAGACATTTAATGAGAGGGTAAAGAACTTGCTGATGCAAGCACTGTTTCTTGGCTGTGTCCAAATGCTGCCCAGGTAGAGGGCAATGAGAATAGAGACCACGCAGCCTAGGCACTTGGAGATGTTTCTATCCCCAGTACCTCTTCTCATCATCCCTACTGGTCTCTAAGTTCATATCAAGTTGTATGCCCCAATTCTAGGAAAGAAAATACAGTTTTATGTATGGAGGACAGAAATGTGTAAATCAGAAATAGGATCCCTGTTAAATCAGAAAGAAGTCCCTGCCTGCTGCAGGTTGTAGGTGCCAGACCTTGAAATTATTGGCTGGAAGAGGACAGAGAAAGAGGATCAAGCAATTCAAAGCCAGCACGTCTGGGAGTTGGTGAAAATCAGTACTGGGAGTGGCCAGCAAAACAAACACAGTTTTAGCGGCTGATGCCTGGTGAACTGAGCAGGTCTGCCCTGGATATCCTGGTCAGAGAGAAGTCAGAGGGGACAGCTGATGTTCTGCCTGCTGCACTGGCTGTCTTCTGGCAACGATATCTCCATTTTTCTTTGGGGATTCATCACTTTCCTGCTCTCAGGCAGCGGGGTTGGATTGGGCCGGCTTCTGTCCTCTGCCTCGAGTAGCGGATGTGAAGCTGAAGCCTGGCATCTCATGGATTGGTTCTAAAATGAGCCTACTTGGGACAATAAGGATGTGACTTGGGGCTTTTGCTGGAACTGTCTTCAAGAGAGGAGGCTTCTAAGCAGGAGAAATGTAGGCCTGGAGGTGTGGGTGGTCATGAATCTGTCACCTGGGAAGAACCTGATGAGGATGACTCCCATCCTGATCCAACTGTGCCCAAAGCTATACCACCCTGGTCACTTGGTACCTGAAACAATAGAGCCTCTTCTGTGCGTAAGCCAGTTAGAGAAGCCTCCAGGGGTTAAGATTCTGCTAGATAAACCTCTTCTCTCTTTTTTTTTTTTTTTTTTTTGAGACAGAGTTTCACTCATGTTACCCAGGCTGTAGTGCAATGGCGTGATCTCGGCTCACCGCAACCTCCGCCTCCTGGGTTCACGCAATTCTCCTGCCTCAACCTCCTGAGTAGCTGGGATTACAGGCACGCACCACCATGCCCAGCTAATTTTTTGTATTTTTAGTAGAGATGGGGTTTCACCATGTTGACCAGGATGGTCTCGATCCACCCGCCTCGGCCTCCCAAAGTGCTGGGATTATAGGCTTGAGCCACCGCGCCCGGCCCCACCTCTTCTCAAAGGAAATGGTCTTTCCAGGCCTTCCTTCCTGTTTTCGAATCCATCACCTAAGGCCTCCCATTTCTCATCGGGGGCAGCTTCTCAAGCTGGCTAGAGGAGAGGCAGGCATCTTCCCTAGGTGTGGAATCACATATGGCAGTGTCAGATGGTCCTGGGTACAATCCTGGCTCATCGTAGTGGCTCATTAAATCATGTTAATAATCTGACTGCATACATTTATGGGGCTTCTCCATTTCCCACCCCTGAAGGCAGAATCACCCTGGGGTTTAGTCCGGAGTGTAGGCTTTGGAGTCAGACCAGACCAGGATTCATGCTCTGGCACTGCTGTTGCTAGCAATGACTTGGGAAAGTTGCTCAATCTCTGTAGGCCTCAATTCATCTGGAAAATGGGTATGAGGATGCTTGTTTTGAGGCCTGAATGAGAAAATTTATGCAAAACAAAGCTTAGAATGGCATGTTCTATATGGGAGTTACTATTGTTATTTCTAGAAACCCATCAAAACAAGCTTTCTTTACCCCCCCTCCAGATAGAGTCTTGCTCTGTCACCAAGCTGGAGTGCAGTGGAGTGATCTTGGCTCACTACAATCTCTGCCTCCCAGGTTCAAGCAATTCTCTGGCCTCAGCCTCCTGAGTAGCTGGGACTACAGGCACACACCACCACACCTGGCAAATTTTTGTATTTTTGGTAGAGACAGGGTTTCACCATGTTGGCCAGGATGGTCTCGATGTCTTGACCTCATGATCCACCCACCTTGGCCTCCCAAAGTGCTGGGATTACAGGCGTGCGCCACCATGCCCAGCTCAAAACAAGCTTTTAAAGCTACTGAGCCAATGTCCATCAATTGCTATTTCATTGGATTTTCCAGTGTACACTCTTCCTTTTCTTTCTTTTTTTCCCCAGTATCCACGGAGGACTGTTTTTTTCTATTCTGAAGTCTGTTTTTACCCATATGTAGAAGATAACAGATACATTCTGAGAGCTCTGCAGGGGCAGGAACCATACCCAGCAGCCAGGAAAGACTAGAACAGAAGAAAGTGTGTTCTGATGGAGGAAAAAGGGGCAATGCTTGGGAAAGGGACAGCCTTACTGAAGGCTTACGAGTCCAACATCTTTGACTCCATGATACTTTGTTTGAAGGACAAAACCACCATGGTTCCACCTTGGAGATGGGGAGATCACCTCTTCAGTTCAATTCAGTCTTCATGAGTATCTGCTTTGTTTAGAGTCATGGTATCCACCCCAGCTCAGATTTTCCCTTATTTGTTTTCTTATCCAAGTAGAAAGAGGGAGTATGCAGCAGTATGGAAATTGTAGAAATTGGCAAGCTGATTCTATAATTCATATGGAAATGAAAAAGACCTAGAATAGCCAAAACAATTTTGCAAAAGAACAAAGTTGGAGGACTAACACTGCCGGATTTTAAAGCTTATTATAAAACTACAGTAATCAAGACAGTGTAGTATTGGCATCAAGATAGACAAATAGATCAACGAAATGGAATTGGGAGTCCAGAAATAGACCCAGGCATATATGGACAACTGATTTTTTGACAAAGTTGCAAAGATGATTCAGTGGAGAAAGGAGAGTCTTTTTTAAACAAATGATGATGAAAAATTAGATACTCACATAGAAAAAAATAAGCTTTGATCCATTACTTGCACTGTATATAACAATCTGATCAAAATGGATGACAAACCTAGATGTAAAACCTGAGATGACAATACTTCCTGAAGAAAACAGGAGAAATCTCTGTGACCTTGGTTTAGGTAGAATTTTAAAATATGACACCAAGAGTATAATCCATAAAAGGAAAAATTAATATATTGGACTTCATCCAAATGAAAAACTTCTGCTCTTTGAAGTATACTGTCAAGGGAATTAAAAGGCAAGCCACAAACTGGGAAAAAATACATGGAAATTGTGTATCTGATGAACTTGTATCTCTACTATAGAAGCAGCTTTCAATAAAAATAAGACAACCTAATGAAAAGCAAACAAAAGATTTTAATGGACATTTCACTGTAGAATATATGCAAATGGTTAATAAACACATGAAAAGTTGTTCAACATCATTAGTCATTAGGGAAGTGCAGACTGAAATCACAATGAGATACCGCTATACATCCTATTAGGGCGGCTAAAATGAAAAAGATTGACCATGACAGGTGTTGGTGAGAATATGGGAACTGAAACTCTCATACCCTGCTGGGAAGGAAAATACTGAAAAAGAGCTTGACTGTTTCTGATGAAGTTTAATGTGCACCTACCGTATGATCCAGCCAGTCCACAGCTAGCTATGTACCGAAGAGAAAAGAAAGCACATGTCCATACAAAGACTTGTACACAAATGTTCATAGCAGCTTTACTGTAATTGCCAAAAACTGGAAACAACTTGAATGCCCATCAGCAGGTAAACAAACTGTGATGTGTCCATATACCATATGTTGGAATACTGCCCAGAAATAAAAAGGAATAAACCAATGGTGTATGTAATAATATAAACAAATATCGAGATAATTATGCAGAATGAAAAGCCAGAAAAAAGAGTAATACTAGTTTGACATGTATTTCATTCATATAAATTCTGGAAGATGCAAGCTAATGTATCGTGGCAGAGAGCAGATCAGTACTTGCCTTGGGGTTGAGGGCAAGGGGCTGGCAGTGAGTGGAGAAAGGAAATTTCTGGGGGTGATGGATATGTTCATTATCTTAATTGTCATGGTTTCATGGGTTTCTATATATGTCATAACTTACCAAAATGTACACTTTAATTATGTGTCATTTATTATATGTCAATTACATATCTTAAGTATGCTGTTAAATAAGAGACGACAAGACTCTAACAGCAGCACCTGGATCAGATAAGATCATCCAGGAAAGTGGCTGGCTGTCCAGAGGAAGGGGGAGAGATGGAACGGGGTACTGGTGCCAATGCCAGTGTCCCTCATTTTGTACCTGCCCACCTTTTCCCCCACTGTCCCCTCTGTCAGGGCACGCCCTTCCTATCCTCCTCAATTATTTAGATTCTATTGTCCTTCTAGATCTGAGAGAAAATGCTTCCTCCATGAAGCCTTCCAGGACCACACCAGAGTTGTGTTTTCTTCTACGCTTGTACAGCATTAATTGTGTATATTACTCCTTGGAGAGTGCCTTGTGGGTCTTGCTGCATAGAGGAGAAGTGAGTGAAGGGTTCAGTCGGCATCAGTAACTGCTCTCCCAGGCTCTCCTGAGCCTTATGCAAGTGTCTTCTCTTCCTGGTCATTTTTCCACCTCCCCTGGGATAGGACGAGAAGGAGGTCTGCCCACACTAGCATCTTTTCAGTGAGCAGCAACTCCACCTACCAGAGGGCAACACCCATGAAGCAACCCTCTGTCTCCCATAAGCAGTCAGTCATGACATGCTCCAGGCTCTCTTCAAAGCTTGAATCAAACTACGCTCTTCTCTATGGCCACGACCCTAGTTCCAGTTGCCATCAGTTTGCATTTGCTGGGAGCACCACACTAGCCTTGTCTCTGGTTTCTGTACTTCTATGCCTCCCGCCACCCCCAATGGGCTTATTCTTGACCCACCACCCAATGGGACTCTTCCAAGATTCCCATCAGCCTATGCCACTCCCCTGCCTTTAACTTTTACCTAAATTCTCCCAATTGCACTCAGATTAAAACCAAACCCCCTTGCCATATGGCTTCTGCTGTGCTCACTGGACTGGCCTTCCTTCAGTATGGAGCACACCCTGGACTCCTTCCCCCTCGGGTCCATGGCTCGTCCAGCCCCTCTCCTGGAGCTCGTTCCTCGCCCACCCTCCTTTGCCGGGGGGCTTCTTTCCTGGATACCTGCTTAAAGCGCTCCCTTCCTCTTTGTTCTTTGTCTCATAACATCCAGTTCTGTTTTTTCTCAGTACGTATTCCTGTTGGTAAGTGCATATTTATATGTTGTGTCACTAACATAATGGCTGTCTCTTCCAGTCAGCTGGGAGCTCTGAGGGAGAGCAGAGCCAGTCTTCCATTTACTGTTGTCTGCCATGTCCCCATCACCAGGTTCTCAAAAATATTTGTTGAATGAACGAATGAATGAATCACAAGGGGAGATTTGAGGGGACTGGCTTTCTGCTGTATCCATTGTCCTAGTGACCTTGGAGCATGGGGATATATTTTTCTGCCTTACAATGCACATTTCTGAAATCAGGATGGCTCTTATCATTGTTGCATATGTTTAATGAGGCAGTGTTTTTCCTCCAGGAAGCTTCCAACTTAGTGATTCACTCTTACAATGATGCACATGATGTCTAAGAATTGCAGTAACATGAAAATCTTTGCATTGCCTAATAGATGAGAGTGTTTGGCCCTCAGTTTCTGAGAGCTTCCCTGTTGTCTCTCAGCCGTGGCACCTGCTTTGTGACTTGGCTTGTGTGTTGTAATAAAATATTTAGTATTTTTTTTTCCCATTTATCTTATTGCATTTTAGGTTTTGGGGTACATGTGAAGAACATGCAAGATTGTTGCATAGGTACACACATGGCAGTGTGACTTGCTGCCTGCCTCCCCATCACCTACATCTGGCATCTCTCCCCTTGCTATCTCTCTCCAGCTCCCCACCCCCCACCGTCCCTCCCCTATTTACCCCCAACTGACCCCAGTGTGTAGTGCTCCTCTCCCTGTGTCCATGTGTTCTCATTGTTCAACACCCACCTATGAGTGAGAACATGTGGTGTTTGATTTTCTGCTCTTCTGTCAGTTTGCTGAGAATGGTGGTTTCCAGGTTCATCCATGTCCCTACAAAGGGCACAAACTCATCGTTTTTGATGGCTGCATTATATTCCATGGTGTATATGTGCCACATTTTCCCTATCCAGTCTATCATCGATGGGCATTTGGGTTGGTTCCAGGTCTTTGCTATTGTAAACAGTGCTGCAATGAACATTCATGTGCACGTGTCCTTATAGTAGAACGACTTGTAATCCTTTGCATATATACCCAGTAACAAGATTGCTGGGTCAAATGGAATTTCTATTTCTAGGTCTTTGAGGAATCGCCACACTGTCTTCCACAATGGTTGAACTAATTTACACTCCCACCAACAGTGCAAAATTGTTCCTATTTCTCCACATCCCTCCAGCATCTGTTGTCTCCAGATTTTTTAATGATCGCCATTCTAACTGGCGTGAGATGGTATCTCAACGTAGTTTTGATTTGCATTTCTCTAATGACCAGTGATGATGAGCATTTTTTCATATGTTTGTTGGCCTCATGTATGTCTTCTTTTGTAAAGTGTCTGTTCATATCCTTTGCCCACTTTTGAATGCGCTTGTTTGTTTTTTTCTTGTAAATCTGTTTTAGTTCTTTGTAAATTCTGGATATCAGCCCTTTGTCAGATGGGTAAACTGCAAAAATTTTTTCCCATTCTGTCGGTTGCCGATTCACTCTAATGACTGTTTCTTTTGCAGTGCAGAAGCTGTGGCATTTGATTAGGTCCCATTTGTCTATTTTGGCTTTTGTTGTCAATGCTTTTGGTGTTTTGGTCATGAAGTCCTTGCCTACACCTATGTCCTGAATGGTTTTGCCTAGATTTTCTTCTAGGGTTTTTATGGTGTTAGGTCTTATGTTTAAGTCTTTAATCCATCTGGAGTTAATTTTAGTCTAAGGTGTCAGGAAGGGGTCCAGTTTCTGCTTTCTGCACATGGCTAGCCAGCTTTCCTAACACCATTTATTGAACAGGGAATCCTTTCCCCATTGCTTGTTTTTGTCTGGTTTGTCAAAGATCAGATGGTTGTAGATATGTTGTGTTGCCTCTGAGACCTCTGTTCTGTTCCATTGGTCTATATCTCTGTTTTGGTACCAGTACCATGCTGTTTTGATTATTGTAGCCTTGTAGTATAGTTTGAAGTCTGGTAGTGTGATGCCTCCCGCTTTGTTCTTTTTGCTTAGAATTGACTTGGCTATGCGGGCTCTCTTTTGGTTCCATACGAAGTTTAAGGTGATTTTTTCCAGTTCTGTGAAGAAGGTCATTGGTAGCTTGATGGGGATAGCATTGAATCTGTAAATTACTTTGGGCAGTATGGCCATTTTCATGACATTGATTCTTCCTAACCATGCACATGGAATGTTCCTCCATCTGTTTGTGTCCTCTCTTATTTCATTGAGCAGTGGCTTGTAGTTCTCCTTGAAGAGGTCCTTTATGTTCCTTGTTAGTTGGATTCCTAGGTATTTTATTCTCTTTGTGGCAAAATATTTAGTATTTACATTGTTCATATAGGTGTGTGCAGTTTCTCTTTAGCTCAGACTGTAAGCTTCCTGAGGGCAGAGATGGTGTTTACCATTTAAGGACTCAGATTGGGCACAGAAGGGGAGGGGAGGAGATGATATGAAGGGAAGAAGAGGGAGAGGCAAGACGGGGAAGTGAGGGGAGGGGAATCTAATTCCTGGCCTTCCTTAGACAGCCCTTCAGCCCTGCGGTGTCTAGCGGTCCAGCTGTGAGACCTCTTGAACTGCCCTGACCTCATGGGCCCAGGCCCTGCCATCAGCCCCAAGATGCCATGCTGCTGATAAATGGTGTGGCCAAATGGTTAGGAACACTGGGTGGACCTGGGCCAACTTAGGCTCTGTCCCAGCTCTTGTATTTTGCTAGCTGTGTGGCTCAGGGCAAGTTGGTTTCTCTCTAAGCCTCAGTTCCCTCATCTGTAATAAGGGGGTGACAGTAATATCCACCTTGTAGGATGAATGTAAGCAGAGTTATGGTAAAAATATGAACAACTTTATTGTGTGAGCACTGGCCAGTCAGCCAGTCCTAGAACAGGATCAGGCGCAAACCCTTAGAGGTATTAGAGGAAGGCAGGGGTCGTTCAGGTGGAAGGAGGACACGCAGGAGCAACCAAAGTGAAAGTAATTCAGTATTTTGACAGCCGGTGTGCCATACAGGTGTGAGCTGCCTAGGTTGTAATATGATGAATGTGAGACATTTAGCATGATGCAAAGTAGATACTGCCTTGATTCAGGGCAGCAATTGCTGGTAGTGTGCTGGTAAATGCTATGAGGCACTGGCTTTCACACAAAAAGTCTTAATGTTTAGTGTTCACTAGACGTTGGTGTAAATACTACCAACAGGGTCAATTTCAAGCTACCAATGTGCCAACACTGAGCCGGGGGTTGGGAAGAGATGTATATGGGACAGTCACCATTTATACAGAATTTTGATCACGCAGACACAGGAGTCCTAGGTAAACTCAACAATGTAGATCATAGTAACGTATAGTGATATTTTGAGTATTCTTTAACCTTTGTTTTCTTTTTTTTTTTTTTTTTTGAGATGGAGTTTCACTCTTGTTACCCAGGCTGATCTCCGCTCACCGCAACCTCCGCCTCCTGGGTTCAGGCAATTCTCCTGCCTCAACCTCCTGAGTAGCTGGGATTACAGGCACGCGCCACCATGCCCAGCTAATGTTTTGTATTTTTAGTAGAGACGGGGTTTCACCATGTTGACCAGGATGTTCTTGATCTCTTGACCTTGTGATCTACCCGCCTTGGCCTCCCAAAGTGCTAGGATTATAGGCTTAAGCCACCGCGCCCGGCTAACCTTTGTTTTTAATATAATTTATTTAACTCTAAATTTATATAATTTACTTTTTAATAATGGCCGTGTTTAGCAACTGGCTTGCCAACATTTTGAAAATTTAACAGTTGCCTCTAGAGAAGTGGTACCAGCTGTCTCTAGCACACCTTTGAATGACAATGACTCTTATACCCACCAGTTTGCTTGCCAAATCTCTACCTATTTGCATTTCTGAGATTTCTGAGACCTCTCTTGTTCCTTACCTGTAGCTGACCCCACCCGATGCTCATTCCTGGCTCATTCTGTCACTTCCTGTCAGACCTGTGAATTTGCTGTTCCTGGTAGGCAGGCCCCAAGTATGTGCTCCATCCAAGGGAACATGCCTAGTCCCCAGGTCCCCTTCTTTCTGTCTGGCCACGTTTCCATCTTCTCAACCCCAGCTTTCCTGTTGGGTTGGCCCCTGATGAGACATTACTAATTTGGGGAGGAGAGGACAGTGTGCACAAGGGAAAGCCATGCTCCTGGGGTGTGAAAGGTGAGCGATGTTGGATTTCTTCTCAGGACTAGAGAGAACCAGCTACAAAAGAAGGTTTGGCCTACGTTTGCCAGACTGCCTGCACCGCCCTACTCTTGGCTGCCATCCTTAGCATTTCTGCTGTCGAAGGTGCTTGGCAAATTAATCCCCCAAATGCACAGAAATCTCTCCTGCCCTGCCAAATTCAATTCTCCAACCAGCGATAAATGCTCACCACTGGCTTGTGCAAGCAAAAACAAAGCACAAACCCAGCAGCAAGGGCTGTGTCATTGGGGATGGGAAATTTACCATCCTTTGAAACCCTGCATGTCTGTGCATCTCAAAGTTATCAAATGAATTAAAGGGCCAAAGAAAAGATAAGGGGGTTTGGTAAGCAGCAGTAAGTGTGGCAGAGGAAAGGGTACCCCACCTGGTTCACACATCACCAATAGGCACATCTGTCATCAAGCCTTTATCTGAAGGACACTTGCTGGAAAGAATCGGGCATCTCAGAGGCATATTCAGGAATAGGAGATACTGTTAGCAGACAGCCCTGTCCTTTGTGTCCAGGATAAGGAGAAAGAAGGGAGAAGAGGGAAGCTAGGCTTGGAAGATAGTGGTACGTAGCAAAGTGAACCAAGATGGGCTTGGTCTAGATTTAGGCTTCATCACTTTGTACTTTTGTGACCTTGGCCAATCTTGGTCCCATCTCTGAACCTCAAGTTTCTCATCTATGAAAATGAAATAGTAGTATCGTAAAAGATGCTATTGGTGTTTTATCTGTATCTCTTGGCAGTCATCATTCCTGTGCACCCAACCTGGAGACTTCTGACACAAGCACCTGGGGATAATGGTCTAAGGGCTTTCAGGTTGTTCTGAGTATGTGTGTATGTGGCACTGGCCAGGTATTGTGGGGAGTTAATTCATTCTCCCAACTGGGAGCAAGCTTCAACCCATGACTGGCAGGAATTGGAGGATACATCCCCCAGCTCCCTCACCCCTCAGTGGGATGACTGATGTGTGCTTCACAGATTTCCAGAGTGCCCCGCTGTGATGGAGCCTCACTGGCCTGCAGTAGTAGAGTGCTCCAAAACACACTTTATTGGCTTCTTTCCCTTCTTTTTCTTTTCTTCCCTCTCCTGACTGGTGCTTCCTGGGGTCAAACCCCAGATAAATTGCTTGCACCTAAATCCTTGCTCCAGGGACTCCTCCTTGGAGAGTTCAATCTAAAAAACATATTGTATATGATAGGATAAGTTTGAGGGTTAAATGGGAAGACATTTAAAATGCTCAGGGAAAAATAAACTGTGGCGAGCATTAGTAGTAGGCATTGGAGTGGTTATTGGTCTCCTGTCCCTTTCTTGGTCTCCTATCTCTTTCCCAGGAAGAATATGACACAGTGAAAACTCCTTTCCAGCTCCCTTGCAGACATTTGAATTCTCTGCAAGGGAGTGGATGGGCGAGTGGCTATCTGCAAGGCTGTCTCCCCAGTGCTCTGGATTCTGACTCAGAAAGGGTGTGAAACTCCCCACACGTGGGGCATAAGTGGAGCCTCTGGGAGTTCTTTTGGGGGCTAAACAGACTCAAGGACTAATTAGCTAATGCCTGTGGAGTGCCTGGGAATGTCAAGTGCTGAGTGTGAAGTGCCATCACTTGAAATGGCTTCCCCTCTCTAAGCCCTCCACAGAAGATATGTCGATTACTGTGTGTGGATGAGCTGTTGCAGAGTCTCCAGTTGGGGCTCTTAACCAGGCAAATATTTACAGTCCCCACCAGGTACCCAGGGCTTCACAGGCCCCAGAGGCTGCCGCTCGCAGCTTGGCCCAGGACCACTAGACGGGGCCTTGGGAAGTGTTTCTGGGCTCCTTGTTCCTCCATGGTGCCCATGTGGTATTCTGCAGCCCAGTATCCCTGGGCCCCAGACCATTCCTCCTGTGCAAGCTCTTCCAGGGCCCTCCCACCCACACAGCCAGGCCCTGAGGCTGCTCCTTTGTCTTTGATCACCCATCCAGAGCATAAGTCTGAAATCTTTTCTTCCAAACCTGTTCTTCCTCCTTCTGAAGGTGGCATCATCATCCTCCCTAACACTTCAGGCAACTGTGATCATTACTAGAACGTTCAGTCACCTACCAAGCTGTTTGGATTCTTTCTTCGTATGAGTTCTGACATCCACCTCCTGTGCATCCGATTACCACTGCCCTGGTTCAGGCCAACGTCCTCTTCCCTGGTGCACTGCTCTCCTGGCCACCCTCCTAGCCCCTAGTCTGCTCTCCACATAGCCAGTGGAGGCTCCTTCTGAATTGCGGTTCTGATGGCATCCCCCACTCAATGAACTTTCAATGGCTCCCCGTGGTTTGCAGAATAAAATTCGAACTTTTCTGTCTGCATGGGGGTCCATTGCGATTTGGAGAAAGTCCTAGTCAAACTTTCTCATGTTATTTTCAACTCTCCTCTTCTGTGTTCCCACTGCTCCAGCCAGCCTGAACTACTCTGGAGTTTGGGACCACTCTCCCGGTGAAACATCCAAGCCCTTTTACCTCCTGCCTCTTTGTGTATGTTTAGAGAACAGATTAAATATTACCTTGTTCTTCTCTCACCTCCCATAACAATCTGATCCATATCCTGGGAGAGCTTTGACTTTGTATTACAGGGATGAGTAGGGAGTCAGCTTCACACCTCCTGTATGAATGCTGTGTCTGGCCAAGACATTTCTGACATCTGAGTGTGGTGCTGTAATACAGTGATCCCTCTGTCAATAGAGAGGATGGCTGCCTTTAGTCTGGACGGCCGCTCACTGCTTGTTATCTAACTGAACGTGTGTATGAGAGTCTGTCTTTTCTCCCTGCCTTCAAGGAGCTCCTTGTACCTATATTTTTTCTTCAGTGCCAGCAAATGTTAGTTGTTCAATGCTTGTTGGAATAATATGAACTTGTGGCTTCAGAGACTGCTGTGTATAGTGGATGTGGCATCTCTTCCTTAGGATGTATTTCTATGAGCTGGGTTGATGGGACATGGCAGCCAGTGTGAGCTCCATGGGCAGAGGTCTGCTTGGAGTCCCCCTGTGGTTCCTTCTAGGTCCTGGGATCCCCAGGTGACAGCACCTGCAGAGGCCTCCTACTGGGAGAGATCGTGTCAGGAAGGCAGGACGTGGAGACAGAGGGCCTAAAGGCAGGGAGCCAGTCTGGATGGGCAGGTAGAAGCTCAAGTGGTGGAAGCATTTCCTCAGCCATGCAGGGGTGGGGATGCTTGGAAGCTGGGGCAACATCTGGCCCCACTGGGTTGGGTGGGAGGGGCAATGAGGAGGTGAGATCCTTCTGGAGCATTTCTGTCACCTCTGGAAAGGGACCCAGTCTGGAGTCAACTCGGATATTAGATGGCAGGAGATCTAAAGGTATTGGGTCCAGTTTTGGTTTCTGTTCTTTTCTCTTTTCCCTTAAAATAAAACAAATGGGTATCTTTACCCAGTCTAATCTGTGCAGTCCTGGGAGCCCCACATTGTGTAACACCAGGGTGTTAGGGCTGAGCTCCTGGAGTTGAGCTACACGGTAGCCCTGTGATATGGTTTGGATCTATGCCCTTGCTCAAATCTCATGTTGAATTGTGGTCCCCAGTATTGGAGATGGGGCCTGGTGGGAGGTGACTGGATCATGCAGGAGGTTTCTAGCGGTGTAGTACCATCCTCTTAGTGCTGTCTTATGATGGAGCTCTCCTGAGATCTGTTTGTTTAAAAGTGTGTGGCTCCGTCCCCTACTCTTTCTTCCTCCTGCTCTAGCCATGCAGCACGTGCCTGCTTCCCTTTCGCCTTCTGCTGGGATTGTACATTTCCTGAGGCTTCCCTAGTCATGCTTCCTGTATAGCCTGCAGAGACACAAGGCAATTAAATCCCTTTTCTTTATAAATTACCCAGGCTCAGGTAGTTCCTTATAGCAATATGAGAACGAACTGATACACCCTGTCGGGTCCCGACTTCACAGTCTGGTAGCCTGCTGAGCAGAAAAGGTCTTCTGATCATTTTTGTTTGACCTACCAGATGTTGATAAGAAATTGAGCTAACATTTTACAATTGTGAGACTTTGCATAACATTTCACATTTCTGATTTCTTTTTAAAAAACGGGGAGACCTTGCAAGGCTGGACTTCTTTTATTCCTACAAGGCAACTGTAAGCTGGAGCTAGGCAGTGGCTGCTTCTCCAGGCAGGGCGGGGGCCCCAGCATGCCACAGAAATCACTTGGCTTGTGTCACTCACTTATTGTCCTGACCCATGGCCCGGTCTTAGGTCACAGTCAAGGAGAATGTCATTGATACACTGGAAGACCCTTCACCATCATATGTGAGGCCAGAACAGTGCCATCGAGCTAAGCTGTGTGTATCTGAACGATAGAATGTCAGAGGTGGGAAAGCCTTTCTGGAACTTTGTCCCTATCTCTCCTATTTGCAGACACAGACCTGGAGCCAAGAGCCAGAAAGGGACTTTCCCAAGGCTACTCCGTGAGTGGATGACAAAACTGAGACCAAAACCTGAGTCTCCTTACCCACAAGCAGGAGCCTGTCCTGGTGAGAGACAGAGCGTCCTGTCTTCTCTTCCTTTGTGCCTCTCATTTCATGGCCATCAGCTCCATTGCAGACCTGTGTGGAGGCTGGGGGAAGACTGTGATGGGGCGGGCTGGGGAATAAAGACCGGGGAGGCCCAGGCTGCCCGGGATAAAGGCTGAATGCAGGGGCGTTCAAAAGCCACTGGGCACTGAGCGAATTAAGCCATGCTTGTCTCCGTTGCCTGGGTACTCTTTATGCATCGCATAATGCCATTGTTCAGCCAGAGCCAGGGGCCAGAACGAGCACTTTCTTTGCAGGTAGGCAGCCAGCGCAGGCCCGACAGCAAGAGAAGGAGCAGGCGAGGCTGGAATATTCCAGCTTGAAAACAGCAGCTGTATAATAAAGATGGGCTGGTTTGTCTCAGGGCCCCACTGTCCCTTCTCCCCGCCTCAAAGTAGCAGCATGAATCAGTTCACTGCGGCAATGGTCCAGACGATGTGACTTGCATCCCCATCAGCTACCTGATTGCGGTCCCTGGATGCACGAGGCACTGGATGTGCCTGGCATACCAAACCGCCTGCCTCTGTGCCGCAGCTACTGGTAATGAATATCGCCAGCCCCGCCCAACACTGCGGACAGAGCCGGGCATTCTTCAAGGCCACCACTGGCCTTTTATCTTGTCCGAGGCTCTGGGATAGCCACCGAAATCCTTGGGCTGCTTTTGACGGGGGCCACCAGCCTGTCTCAGAGATGCCCTGACAAGCCCCTCCGGCCCTGGGCAGACAAAGGCTTGAAAGGAGAGGAATTGCACACGGTCTAGACGCTGCTGTTTCTAATACGTTATTTTGACACACAATTAACTGCAAAATTTGCTCTAAGCTAAGAGCTCAGGCCCTCACAGGGTTCGTACAGCACAATTCAAGCAGGATTTGGTTCTGTGCAAACGTCACCCTTCCTGAAGGGCTAGGGATTGCTGGTTCCCCACAGTGATGCCATCCCTCTCAGGGGCGGCTGTGGGCACCGATCAGAGAGGATGCATCAGCCCGCCCAGAGCCCAGCATGGGGCCAGGGGAACCGTGGCACGAGTTGGGGGGGCTGGTTAAAGCTTGCACAAAACCCTCCAACAGAGCTCACTGAACAACAACCCTTCCTAAAATGGTGTCGCTTATCCTCTGCTGACAAAAGCCTGATTTGAGCTCTCCCCGGAGGTGGGATGAAGCGAACACATTGCCTTTTATCTCCCCGTCACTTTGAGAGGGAAGACAACTGCTACAGAGCATGGTGGGGAGCCCTGGAGAAGGTACTCTTGAATGAAAGGCATAATCTCCGGCTCCCCTAGATCAGGAGGGTAGGCAGCTTTCATCCCCCACCACGGCTCGCTCCCCCCTCCACCCCATCCTGGAGGCATCTGAATGGGAGTGAGGAGCTCCGAAGGAGAGGCTCCTGCCGCTGCACAATGCCACACGATATTGCTTCTCCCCAGGAGCCCAGAGGAGGCCATGGGCGTACAGTGTCTTACTTTGAAACCAATTCTCCAATCAGCTATTTAAATAAGAAATATAATCTCATTGAACAACCAGCGCTGTTGGTCTGAGCTGCTTCCATTTACAAGGCACTTGAAGAAAGTCCCCAAACCCCCACTTTATGAGGACTGCAGCTTAGGATGACTTACTGGGGGAAAGAGAGGTGCCGGAGAGGGAGGGGGGGAATTAGAGTTGGCCGTTAGAAATCCAGGCTGTCGACTGCTTGAGGGGTGAACCCATGCCGTACCTGTCGGGGCTCTACACAGAGAAGGTGAGACAGGTCTGTGGGTTTTCAGAAAACCACCCTATAGTAGACAATGCCCCTAAGCTTGTGGGAGGGGAAGAAGGAGGCACAAAGCCTTGTCTGTCTCTCTTTTGGAAACATCTTTTTGAGTACCTATTAAAGTCATTGCCACATCATTTTTTTTTTTTGTCAGAGGCCAAGTGGCTGTTAAGACCCAATGGGTGAAATTTCCCTGATGAAAACCGGCCCAGCACAAAGTGGGGGCGATAGCCTTGACTGAGCCTCCCCTGCCTGAGCTCACAGTCTGCCTCCGGGACCAGCCGTGCTCCGTGTTTCTAGGCACCCTTGAGAGGGAGGCTTGAGAGCCTGTGCTGACCACTGTGGGAATCCTGAGAAAGCTCATCTGCCACATGCTAGCTTTTAATCTATGTGCAGCTAACTCACCGGGGGCCTCAGTGTTTCTCGTTTGCAAAACGGGCTGTAAAGACTATGTGAGCTGAATGTGGACCGGGCCTGGCAGGTGAACTGTGCCGCATACAGGATGGGTACAATTCTACTGTGATGATGGCACGTCCTGTCTCACTCACAGCTGGGGGAACATGGCCCACTGCTCAGGTTCTGGCATGTCATTTCTGGTCAGCAGCCCAGCCCCTCCTTGCCCTGTCCTGTTCTGCCCAATTCTGCCCCACTCTATCTTGTTCCCTTCAAAATCTGTGGTGCTGATGACCACCTGTGAGAGGTGATGTCCTATGTGAGGCCAGGGAGGGGAGTGTCCATTTGAGCTGGAAGGCTGCCTGGAGGAGGTGTGGCTTGAACTAGGCTTGAGCAGCGGGGAGGATTTGGAGAGCGGAGGAATGAAGGAGAGCAGAGAGGAAAGGCTTGGAGGTAAGAAGGAGCAGAGAGGGAGGGCTGGGGAAGCCAGCCTCTGGGGAGGGGAGGGGAGAAGGGTGGGAGGTGGCAGAGCCTGCCCCTCCTTTTTGGTTTCTTTGCACCCATCTGGCGTCCTTGCTTATCGGAGGATGAGTCTGGCTAGAGGGGAGCAGAACTGAAGAGCAGAGATGTGCAGCCCTGGAAGCATCTAGAGACTGACACCCTCAGGGGCGAGGGCAGGGCACTCACTAGGCCACACCGTGGGTCAGCAGCAGGGCAGGACTGGACCCCGTGCCTCCTGTCTGCTATGAAAGCTAGTTCTGATGAGCACCTACTGTGTGCCAGACACTGTTCTGACTCTTGGTATGGGTTTCCACAGTTAGTCCTACAACAAGCCTCTCAAGTAGGGAGCATTGCTATCCCCATTTTAGAGACAAAGAAGCTGAGGCCTGGAGTAGTTTTGAATTTTGCCTGAGGTCACCCTGCCAGGAAGAGGTGGAGTCCCCAGGCCAGCATTGAGCTCCTTTCTGTCCTCTTATCTTTGGGGGAGCTTGGCCCAGTTTCCTTCTCCATTCCTGAAGGAGCGTGTGCGTCCTTGTTGAGACCAGGAAAGGAGGTCTCAGCTTCATTTGGTATTCCCTCCCTCCTTAGCAAAGCACCTAAGTGCCTTCTGCGCTCCCTGAACGTCAGGGAACATCAGCGAACATCACCGAGGCGGGAGAGGAAGGCCCCCAAACCCGTGCCCCGTGGTGCGGGAAGGGCTGGCTCACTCGGCTGACTTCCATTAAACATTTGACGCATCACAGAACTGCCGAAAACCATCCATCAGGCCATCCCCCTCCGCCTGCCTTCCCACTCTGCTCACAGAGAGGGGGTTCGGCCTCAGCCTGCATTCCCCAGCCCCAGGGAAGAGAGAGGAGAGGGGCAATACCCAGCCACGGCTGTGAAGCTGGTAGGAGCAACATGTATTGAATGTCTGTGTGCCCAGGCAGAACTCAGCATGTTACAGATTTTATCTCACTGAGCCCCACGACTTCCAATAGGTATAGTTGTTACCGTTTAGTAGACGTGGAACTTGACATCCAAGGAGGGCCACAGTCACTCTGAAGGCACTAGGGGTATGAGTTGAGAGCCCCCTCTGCCCTTCTGCATTCCTCGATGGTGTGGGGTAGATCAGGTGCCCCAGAGTGGGGTGGGGCTGGAGCAGCATGGGGCATTCAGTGGTCAGTGCCCCGTGGAGGACAGCCCTGGCTGCTGGAGGACCCTTGCACAGGGTGAGTCGCAGGACAGCTGTCCATGGGTGGAGGAACCCTGTCCTTCCCTCCACCCACTTACTGCAGCCAGACCAAGTTCTCCGGGCTCCATCCTCTCCCTGGGGCCCCCATTCAATCAGGGGCCAGTCTCTTCAGTTCTCCTAGCTAGATGTTCCTGTCCACCGTCTCACCCTCTTGCCTCCCATGTCACGGCCCCTCTTGTGGGGGACTGCCCCAGCCTCTTGCTTGTCTTTGCCCTTACTTTGCCAATTTATTTTCCCCACTGTAGCCAGAGGGATTGTTCTAGAGCCCATGTCTGCTCTCTGGCACTTCCGCTTAAAACTCAACCTGACTGCCTTGCATGGGATCGAGCCCACATTCTGCACTCAACCTGACCTACCAGGCCCCTCCCACCTGCCCCTTGCTGGATACCCCCCTGCTCATGCTGGGGTCTCTGCTGTGCTGTGCTCGTGGCAGGAGCATCATCCACCTCTCCTTGCCTGGTTAATTTCTGCTTATTATTCAAACTCCAATGCAGAACGCCTTTCTTCCAGGGAGTCCTCCCTGATAGCTTTTATGTGCTTCCTCCCAGCGCAGCACAAACTGCACTGTCCCATTTGCTTCCCTGTTTGTCTGTCACCCTCTGCTGACCATCATCAGTTCCAGGAGGGCTGTGAGTGTGCCCCCCTCACCACTGGTCCCACAGTGTAGCATGGGGCTGTTCCACAGCAGGCCCTCCAGGAATGAATGGCTGCACGATGAATGAATGAATTAATGAATGATGCCTGATATGTCTAAGACAGGAATCCCCCAAGGTGCAGCAAGGGCCAGGGACTCAGATGCAGGTGGCATCCTAGCAGGGGGAGGTGATGTGGTGTTTGGAGTTTAACTGACCCCAGTGCTTACAAGCTGTGTGGCCTCTGCCTGCCTCAGTTTGCTCACATGCAACATGGGGATAATGACAACTTCTTTACTAGGAATTTGTCCTGAGAGGCCCTGGCAATGATGCCCAGGCAGCGCCCAGCCCCGTGTTGGGCACAGAGGAGGATAAGGTGGGGCTCCCTCTGGGGCTTGAGGCCAGGGTCAGGTTGCAAGCTTCTCTGAGACAGCAGGTGGGGCTGACCCGGCTCTGCAGTCAGGAAGACTGTGAGTCTTGGGGCTACAATCCAGGTACACAAGAGGGGGCACACGCAAGACTCTCCCCATGTTCCTCTGGGCTGGCCTGAGGCATGTGGAGACTGAGCTCTCACCATTAGCTCATCCTTCCTTTGAATGGAGCCAAAGCTAGAACTGGCCAATGCTGAGATTACCTGCATGGGGAAGCAGAGGTCTAGGGAGGGTTTGGAATGTGGGTGCAGGTGAGGGAGGTGGGATGTGGGGAAGAACTGCCATTTATTAGTCACCTAGTAAGGCTCGGGAAGTGCTGGCTTTAATGACAGTCAGGTGCCCCCAGTTCCTGGGTGTGTGGCCGTGGGCACTTTGTGTGAAATGGGTATGAAATAGCACGTAACTAGGTTGTTGCCGGGAGGGCAGGGGACTTGGTACAAAGGAAACACCCCGTGTCCAGTGCCAGCCACGGTAAGTGCCTCCTAACTGAAGCCCACTGTGGAATCTTTGGGGTGCCTTGGTCTGGTAGGTATGATCCCCATTTCCAGAAGAGGACAGGAGGCCCAGGGAGGTGAACTGCAGAACTCAGGGCCATGTAGCCACTAGGGACCAGAGGGACAAATGACCTGGCCGCAGGCTCTGTGCTGAGGATTTGGCCATGGGAGACCACATATGGCTGGGTAGTAGTTTTTTCATCGCCTTCACGTTGCGTTTCTTAATTTAAAGTGGGAAATTCCATATTGGGTGCCTCATCAATCATTTTTGTGAGCTCAGCTCCGTGGAAAGCACGGAAAACATTTATATTTGCGGCTCAAACTGTCGAAAATGTAAAACAATTTAAATAATATTAACATTTTAACAGCCTCCACTCACGGCTCTGTGAAATTAACCATTATCTCTTGGAGTATTTGTTAAAATTCAGCTGCGGGTAAGTGGTGAGTCTCACAGGCAGCATGTTTGGGGGTGAGAGGGAAGGCCGGGGGGGTACCCATGTGAGCTCCCAGAGGCTCGTCCCACCCAGGCATCCTGGCCGTTCTGCCAACACTGTGTCCTTGCTCAGTGGACAGCCTCCTGTGGCAGGGACTGTGGTTCCTCATGTCTCAGATGAAGACCCTCCAATTGGGCTGGGTGCTGGAGGCCCAGAGAGGAACATGACACAGACTCTGTCCTCAAGGGATCCCAGTGGTGGGGAAAGGCGACTGGCAAAATGCACACTGGTGTGGGATTTGGGCTGTACTCAGGAAGGGGGTGCTAGGGTGCTGCAGCTGGCGGGGGAATCAGGTGCACCTCCCAGAAGAACCTGCATCTGAGATGGTTCCTTGTGTTGGGCAGGCACTGTGTGAGGGAACAGATCCTCTCCAAGGCCTGGCCTCACTCTAAACCTCAAGAGCCAAATGTAAGGGTTATTGCCGAGTTTAAAATGAGGAAACTGAGGCCAGTATAAGAAAATTAAATGCTAATTTATTCAGCTCCCCAGCGAGGTTCTATGGTCCGGGGAAAGGGGGCCCGAGAAGTCGCGCTGACTTCCTGGGGCGGGGGGTGGGCGCGGGGTGGGGGGTTTTGTGGCTAGGAGGAATGAGCAACAGATGGGTGCTCTGATTGGGTCTAGGGGAGCAGGATTGAGACAGGGCAGGCCGCTGTTGGTTGGCAGGTTTTTGGGCGGGTTTTCCAGTGCGAGAGCTGGCCAGGGTTGCATCAGCCGGAGCCTTCCAGGGGAGCCATACGACAGAGCTAGGTGCCGAGTGCAGAGCCTGGTGCCGGGCGCAGAGTCAGGTGCTGAGTGCAGAGGTGGGTGTGTCCAACCTCCCAGCGAGCAACTGGCCTTATACCAAAGAGGGCCTGCGTTTTGTCCCAGGCAGTGAGGAGGAAAGGCCTGCAGAGTTGTGCTTATGGCTGGTTCTGTTAAAGCTTCACACACAGATCTGGGATGGGCTCACATGAACAGGGATGCAGACAAGAGGATGACCTGGGTGGGCAGTTGCTGGGCTGCTGGGTGACCCAGGCGTGAGGAGCTCGAAAAACCAAGACTTGGGGAAGAATGATGTTATTTTCAAATAACAAGAATGAGAGATGACTTTTCCAATGGCTTCGGCAGGAAGAACTAGGCTTTGTGGGCAGATGTTATAGGGTGATCGTACAATTTCTTTCATGCTACATTTTCTTTTCTTTTTTGAGTTGAGTTCTTGCTCTGTTGCCCAGGCTAGAGAGCAGTGGCATAACTATAATTCACTATATAGTCTTGAAATCCTTGGCTCAAGTGATCCTCCCACTTTGGCCTCCAAAAATGCTGGGATTACAGGTGTGAGCCACTGTGCCCAGCCCTACATTTTCTTACCTATTCTTTCTTCTATTATTATTATTTATTTCTTCTTATCGTCTTGTTCCTGCTAATACCTATTCTTTCTTCTGCTTTCCCATGGGGTCATGATAGAGTTGACCAATAATGAAATGGTGAACTTCCCGTTGTCGGGGTGTCAAACAGATGTTGGGTGACATCGAGGACTGGTTAAGAGGAATTTCTGCATCCGACATTTATTCAGCCCTACTGGACTAGACACCACCTTCTTGGAAAAGAGCCAGACCCAGTCATTGCCCTTGACAGGTACTATAGACTGAATTGTATCCACCCCCCAAATCTGTATGTTGAAGCCCTGACACCTAATGTGACTTGACTTAAAATTTGGTGATGAAGGCTAAATGAGGTTGTAAGGGTGGGGCCCTAATTCGACAGGGCTGGTGGTGTCCTTAGGAGAACAGGAAGAGATGCCAGAAAGCTCACTCTCCATCTGTGAGCACAGAGAGCAAAGGCCGTGGGAGGACACAGCGAGAAGGTGGCTGTCCACAAGTCAGGCGGAGAGCTAGCTGCAGAACCAACCCCAACCCCACCTTGATCTTGGACTTCTAGCCTCTGGAGAGGGGTAAAGAAATGTGTATTGTTTACAGCACCTGGTTTGTGGTATCTTGTTACGGCAGCCTGAGCTCACTAGTACGGTGGATTCTTAGATGATGGACCTGCTAAGGTTGCTGACTATAATACGGTACTATACAGGACAGAGGTGTGCACAGAGGAGGGGGTGCCTGGCTCAGCCAGGTGGGCATCAGGGGAGGCTCCCTGGAGGAGGTGGTGGCGTGACAGAAAACAGAGAAGCTGGTCATGAAAAGAGGAAGAGGAAGGAGAGGAAGCGGAAGTGGAGGTGCAAAGACACAGAGGTGTTAAAAGGATAGCAGATTTGGGGACACCAAGAAGAATTCTATATGATTGGGGAGCAGGGTTGGAAGAGGATTTGAGAAGAGAGAGGAGGCTGGGGCACAGGTGGGCCCACAAGCGAGGAAAGACCCTTCTTTATCTTTCTGAGAAAGTGATTTAGAGACTCCAACCTGCCAGAGGACTCCACGATCAGTGACTAACTTGCTGTGTGACCTTAGGCAAGTCACTTAACCTCTGTGCACCATAATTCTCTCATTTGTAAAACCGGGCGAAGCATCGCTGCCCTGCCTGCCACCCGGATGCTTTGTGGGCTCAATAAGTGAGTGCGTGTGAAAGCACTCTGGCGAAAGCCCCATAATAGCACCATGGAAATGGAAGGTGTTATTATTATGTAACCGCGCTGACTCCCGTCAGAGAGCGTGGAGTCAATTGGAGTCTTGAGGGATGTCAGGGAATTGGCTGTTCTCTGAAGCTTGTCATAGAGGCCTGTCTTTTCATTGTGTTCCTTTCATATCACTGTTGGCCCGATGAAAGAAGGGGAGAGAATCTTTGATATGTCTAAATATTCTGCTCCCACCAAGACGGGAGGAATTCTGAAGAACAGCTATTATTAGAGGCTGAGCTGGAGGCAGGCGCCTGTGTGCATCAGAGGCTTTCAGTTTGCACAAACAGCCTCCCGTGCTTTCAAGGCCGCTGAGGCCCTTGGCACAGAGTAGGTGCCAACTGTGCTGGTTGAATTGCAGTGGCACTGCCCAGGCAGGTGGAGGATCTGCTTCTGGTTCCCATTCTGCATCCACTTTGCTGGGCAACCCAGAGATAGTCACTTACCCTCTCCGAGCCAAGAAAGATGTTATAGTGCATCCTGATGGTGAGGGCTTTTATGAACAGGGAAGATGCTTTATGGTACAGAGATCTGGGCAGGACAAAAAAGTGACAAAGCACAGGCTGCTGACATTCTGGGTGTGATGAGGTCAGGGAATTTCCTCTCTCTGGGAAGGATGCATTAGGATTTGGTTCTTCCTAGACCTTGTGTCAGAACCACCCAGGAGTGTGAAAAATCAGATTTCCTGGCACTACTCCAGGCTTAGAATCAGAATCTCTAGGGTGAGACCTGGGACTGTCTTCAGCAAGCTCCCTGGTGGTGTGGATGCAGGTGGCTCAGTTCTGGCGCATGCTCCTGCATTTACGAAGGCCGGGACTACGTCATCTGTCTGGCTCGGAGACTCTGCGATTCCATGGGAACAGGCCAGGGCACCCGGCCTAGGGCTTGACCCAGTGAGCCAGCCCTTTCCCTGTTTACTTCTAAGCCACACTAAGCCTTCCAGGAGCCTGTCAGTGGGTCCTGGACCTGCTAGTCGATGAACTGGGGAGATGATGGGTGTACTCTGGCTCCTGGCTACCTCCAGCTGGGCATGATGTCTTCCACACCAACCCAAATAGATTGCTATGCCTAGAGAGAGCCTGCCGTGTCTGGCTCAAGCCTTACAGAGACCAACTGGGAAGGGCTTCTGGCAGGTGAAGAATGGGCCACTTTGGACTCATTTTCAATGACTTGTCAAAGTGCCTTCACTGACAGGGAGCCTCGGAGAAAGGCATTGAGGTGCCTCCTGAAAACAACTCCTTGTTTCAAAGGTGAGGAAATGGGTTGAGAAGGGCCAAGTTGGTTTGTTACTTTCACTAAACCCCTGTTCTGTTGGATTAACTCTGGGACCTGGGCGAGCTTGAAGAAGGGAGAGCCCCGGTCAGGCGTACAGAATTGGAGACTATTTTATGTTTTAATGTAGGCTGACATCCTGGGGGTAGACAATAGCCTGTCCCTGCTTCTTGCCTTGGCTGCCCACCAGAGTCTCCTGGTGGGCTTCAAAAAACCTCAATATGCTGCCGCACCCTTGACCAATCAAGTCAGTATCTCAAGTATGGCACCCAGGTCTCAGTGAATATTTTTAAAGCTCCCTAGTGATTTCATTGTGAAGCTAAGGGGAGAACTGATTCTTTAGAGTGGTGATTCTCTACTGGGGGTGATTTTTATCCCCCAGGGGACACGTGGCAATGTCTGGAGACATTGGTGATTGTTACAACTGGGAAAGTACTACTGGCACCTGGCTGGTAGAGGTCTGGGGTGCTGCTGAACACCCTGCAGTGCAAAGGACCACCCCATAACAGAGAATCAGCCAGCCCCAAGTGTCAGTAGTGGTGGGGTTGAGAAGCCCTGCCTTGGACGAAATGGGGGTGGTGACCTTGCTCACCATTCAGCCTGGCACGCTGACCATCTGTCTCCCCCTTGCATCCTCCCAGTCCCTTTCAAGGGAGCCCCTCCCAGAGTACTGAACGTTTTCCGGTGGCTGTGAGCTGCTCTCAGCATATTAGCTACCTGGGTTTTCTGCCATGTCCAGTACCAGCCATTGAGACACCCATCAAAATCATAATGCTCTTACACCTTTGCTAGATGAAAAGCAAAGGCAAACTGCTCTCAGATGAAATGGAGGGGGCAGAACTCTGGAGCAGTGCCTAGAGCTGGAGGGATAGGATTCAGATGCATGAAACAAACATCCCCATATAGAAGCTAATTTCTTCTTCATGTAAAGGAGTCTGTTGGTATGGAGCCCACGGCTGGAATGACAGTCCATGTGTAGGGGACCCAGGCTCCTTCTAGCTTCTTGTTCTCCCATCCTCAGCACATAGGCCCCTGCTGTGGTCCAAGAAGGATGTTGGACCTCCCAGAAGGATAATGCTGTTCTCCTTTCAGGACTGGTGGAGGCACTCAGGCCTCCTGATTCTTCCGTGTGGCTTGTATAATAATCCTGTGAGGAACAGGCAGTAGGTGTCATAGCTGTCCTGTGAGGAACAGACGGTAGGTGTCATAGCTGTCCATTCTACAGATGCAGAAACAGAGGCTCAGGGACTTTCAGTATGTGTCAAGTTAGAACTGGAATTCAGGACTTCTGACTTTCCTAATGGTGATCTTTCTCCTGCAGGGGACTGAGGGGGACACACCTCTTCCCCATCTAAGCCTTTTACATTTCAGATTTGATGAATTTTTCTGACTCCTTCAAGGCAGGGCCTGCCTACACATATGGTGTTTACCCCAAAGTTTAAATGACATTATGGCTAGATGACCTAAGACAGTGGCTTTTTTTTTTTTGAGACAGGGTCTTGCTGTGTTGCTCAGGCTGGGGTGCAGTGGCATGTCCTAACTCACTGCAGGCTTGAGCTTCTGTTCACAGGTGATCCCCCTGCCCCAGCTTCTGGAGTAGCTAGAACTACAAGTGCATGCCACCATGTCTAGCTAATTTATTTATTTATTTATTTATTTTTTGAGACGGAGTTTCGCTCTTGTTACCCAGGCTGGAGTGCAATGGCGTGATCTCGGCTCACCGCAACCTCCGCCTCCTAGGTTCAGGCAATTCTCCTGCCTCAGCTTCCTGAGTAGCTGGGATTACAGGCACGCGCCACCATGCCCAGCTAATTTTTGTAGTTTTAGTAGAGACGGGGTTTCACCGTGTTGACCAGAATGGTCTCGATCTCTTGACCTCGTGATCCACCCGCCTCGGCCTCCCAAAGTGCTGGGATTACAGGCGTGAGCCACCGCGCCCAGCCTATTTATTTTTACTTTTTGTAGAGGCAAGGCATCGCTATGTTGGGCAGGCTGGTCCCAAAGTCCTGGCCTCAAGCGATCCTCCTGCCTTGGCCTGCTTCGGGATTAGAGGCGTGAACCACCGTGTCTGGCCTACGGTGGCTGTTAAAGCCTTCTAGACCAGCAGCATCAGAATCATTTGGGAGCTTGGTAGAATTAGATTCTTGGGCCAGGCACGGTGGCTCATGCCTATAATCCCAGCACTTTGGGAGGCTGAGGCAGGCAGATCATTTGCGGTCAGGAGTTCAAGACCAGCTGGCCAACATGTGAAACTCCATCTCTACTGAAAATATAAAAATTAGCCAGGTGTGGTGGTGCACATCTGTAATCCCAGCTACTCAGGAAACTGAAGCAGGAGAATTGCTTGAACTCAGGAGGCAGAGATTGCAGTAGCCAAGATCACACCATAGTGTGAGCTATAGAGTGAGACTCTGTCTCCAAAAAAAAAAAAATACAGATTCTTGCAGACATCTGTTTGAACAAAACCTCTGTGGGGTTCTGAGCCCTGCCCTCTAAGGTTTGAGAGGCTCTGGTCTAAGTGATCCTGGACCCAGCTTTGCAAATCCCAGTCCTAGAAAGGCTATGTGAATTGCCAGAGGCTGCAGTCAGATCCACACAGGAAACAGCTGGAATCCCAGGACTCCAGCCAGGACCTGTAACAGGACTTAAGGCCAGAGCTAGGTGAACGGGCTTTATTAGCGATGATAAGCTCAGCAGCCGAGACAAAGAGAAGCCAAATCAGTAGCTAGAAGAGTCACGTCCAGATTGTGGGCGGATCCGGCCCTCACAGTCTTTCCGGGGACCTCTTTCTGATTTCTCTCCCATTTCCATTTCATTCCATTTCCTCGTAGGGCACTGTCCTCATCTGTCTGGTGTACACTGTAGGGAGGGAAAAAGGACATCACTCTCACCCGCATTCCAGACCTCAGTCACCAGCACAGGAGGCCGGGAAATGTTGGTCAGCTAGACAGCGATGGCTCGGCTACCGTCTGACCCCGGATTTCCCACCCTTCTCCCCACTTACTATGTTCTGGCCACTGATCCATCCAAGGGCCCATGCTCTTCCTGCCTTTTTGCAGGTGCTGTTCCCTCTGCCAGAAATGCTCTGCCCGCTCTCGTCACTTTCCCTGACCAGCCTATGAGCCGCAAATGCTCTCCTTGGTAGTCTCTGTCTTACACTGCTTTTTGTTTCCTTCCCTGGGATATGACTTGAGCTAGCCTCTTTGATTACTCAAAGACCTCGGGCCCATTTCTCCCACTGGCTCTATCCTAGACCTGCAGCATCAGAATCACTAGGGAAGCAAATTCTCCAACTCCACCCCACATCTACTAAATCAGAAACCACAGGGGAAGGGGCCACCAATCAGGGTTTTAAAAAATGCTCCAGGTGATCTTCATGCACAGCAAAGTCAAGAAATAGTTCTCTGAGGCTGGCACCTTGGCATCTTCAGGTCTATGTGGCCCACTGGTGAATATGCGGTGCCACTGCACCCTCCACCCCATAAGCCTACTCCTTGGCCAACAACCTGGAGAGAGGGAGTTGGAGAAGGTGTGACCGTGGGAACAGACGCAGAATTGGTGTGGTAGCAGACAGACTGACCCCCAGGGAGCGTGCAGTGGCCACACGAGACTGTGCATCATGGAGCATTAGGAGGAAGGGAAGAGAGTGGAGCATAAGCACCAGAGGATGGAATGCCTGGTCAGGAGAAGGGAGAGGAAGTGCCAGTCCTTCCACCACTTGCTGGGCAACTGGGGCAGGCCCTCTCTCTTGACCTCAGTTAATGTATCTCTAAAATGGGGCAATAGTGATACTTCATGGCCTTTCTAGAGTAAACAAAACAATTTGTGAAGAGTGAGCTCAATGAAACGCCTAACAGCACCTTTTATTGATCACCTACTATGCGCCAGGCCTGGACCAAGCACTGGATGAGTTAATCTTCACATCAGCCTTTTCAGATAAGTCCTAGATCACTCACAATTTGCAGATGAGAATTCTGAGGCCTACAGCTCTTCAGTCACTTGCCTAGGGATAACACCAAAGCAGTAGCTGGCAGGGCTGGTTGAGGTAAGAGGACATCAGTCCTCTTTTTCTGTGTGACAGTGAACTGTGTTCTGTTCCTGCATCGCTCCCCCAGCACAGCCAGCCAGGAAGGCAAGAAGTGCTGCTGCCCGGGCCTTTGAGGGCTTATGCAGGAAGCAGGCTTGATGCATGCTTGACAAGTGGAACAGAACCCAGGGAGAAGAAAGTGCCCTCAGCCTAGGCCCCCAGGGAGGTCTGCTGCACAGTGGCCTGGGAAGTGGTTCTCCCTCTGCAGGGCCTGGTCCTAGTTGCCTCACCATGTCAAGGCTGGGCAAGGCTGCCTGGCTGAGGGGAATGCATTGTTCCCTGAACCTGTGCATAGCCGTGCCCACCTAGCCATGCTGTGGGAATGAGAATCAGGTGTGCAGAGAGGCGAGCAGGGCTCTTGCCTTTAGTGGATGCTCCATTGAGAAGTTATTCATGCGTTCGTTCATTCCTGCCATCCTCAGCATGTTCACTGACCCGCAGTAAGAGATGCTGCCATCTACCAACCTTGGCATCCCATGTAATATTTAGATACATCACTGGCTAGTTTTAATGCAAAATTCTGGGGGCAGGGCAGTGCAGAGCAGGGACTTCTTTTGCCTGAGGATGGAATAGGGGACAGTGGAGGCTGCAGGGAGGCTTCAAAGAGGAAGTGACATTTACCCAGCATTTTTAAGAACCTTACCCCTCACTCTCATCTGTTCTTACTCTTCCGCTTGAACTCACCCAAGCCTCCCTCTACCCCCTTACACACCCATGCACACATGTACAGCACCACAAGTGTCAGCCAAACCCCACACCTGCAAAGCTCCACCTGCACGAGGTGCTTCCTAGGTGCTGGTGGAGGCCAGCCATGTAACTCATGGGTCAAATTCTACCTTGAAATGAATTTTGTTTCCTCTCACAGTGTTTAAAATTTTGAACTATCAGCAATTTACAAGCCGGAGATTGCATACTAATAATTCAGAATTTTCACTTTCTCTAGAAATATGAGAAGTCTCTCCAGCCCCAATGGTGGCCAGCACCATGGAGCTGAGGGGGCTGAATGGCAGCTGTGCCCTTTGGACAGGTGAGTGTGCTCCAGTCCTGGGCCCCCGCCTGCTGCACACATCTGGAGTCTACCTGGGCCGGAGAGACACTTAACTTTAAGACCTCTGGGTCTGTTCCACTGTCCTGTGGAATTTCCCCAGGAATGGCTGTGAAATACCACTACCCCTTTTGCTCCCACTAAAGGAAGCATATCAGAATGAGAGTGACAGTTGTAAAATTAATAAGTCATTTACAGTCATCAGCATTTGTACGAAATGACTGTGACACATCTCCCACCTGACTGGGTCACCTGCATTGGATGTGACCCCAGAGCTCTTAGCACACAGCTTTGTGTACTAAGATTATGCCTGGCTCTACCTCTCACTGGCATTTTGGGGGACATCAAAGCTCAGTGCAGACTCTGCCCAATCAATATAGAAAAAAAGTAAAACTGATCAGAAAGGCAAAGACCTCCAAGGACAACTATGTGCCTGTGCCCATTTACCCTGACAATACCTAATGCCTTTACCAAAGAGAAATCTCAGCTTGAGGCTGCATGTTTTTTGAACCCCAGATATATACATATATATATTTTTTCAAATCAGGTAGAAGCTTCCAACTTTCTCACCTCAGGGGTAGCTTGTGGCCAAGAGGAAAGAGGAATTGTCTGTGAGACAATTCCTTCCCTGGTTTTCCTTTCTAAAACCACCCCTGAGAGGATAATGCTGGAGGGGGGAGGAGGAAGAAGGAGAAAGGGAGAGCTTCAGGGGAAACAGGAATAGGGAGAAAAGGAGCTTCCTGGCCCTGGAGATGTCTCCAGGGGATGCAGGTTTTGTGAGTAGTGGGACCCCACATCTTCCTGCAGCAACCCAGGGGAGTGGCTGGGTGATTTCCAGCATCTCTGAAGATTTCCAGCTCCAGTGTGGGACAAAGGCAGAGTGCAGGGCACCTAAAAAGACTAGGGCTGGGAACATCTGTCCGAAGCTCACAGAGTGGCCTGAGGCCATGAGGTCTTCCCAAAGCCTACATTTTGTGTAAGACTCTGTGACTTTCACATAATTTTTGCCTGAGGGAAAGAGCCCCTGGCCATGATGTACTAGGGTTACATTTCCAGGGATCCTTGCAGAAGAAGGGCTCCAGAATTCAAAGCTACAGTGATTTATGGAAAAGGCTAAGTGGGATTCTTCCTGTAAGCTTGAGTTTGAAGACTGAGGTCCTTGCCCCCAGAGAAGATACTGAGGCAGATTAGTTCCAGAACTGAGTCATGGGTGTTCAGAGATGGCTGATGTGTATTGTCTAGAGGGCCAACTCAGCTTTGGAGGAGCTCTCTAGGGCTCTGTGTTAAGGATTCGAGGCACAGTCTTGGCTGGGTCGGGGGAAAGCAAGCCTTCATTGATTAGTGAGCTGTAGCATGGATGCAATTTTTGGTCTTATTTAACCCTTTCATCTTATAAGCAAAGAAGCTGAGGGCCGGAGGAGTTAAACTTTTGACCTAAGATTAGGGCAGAGCTGGAGCCATCCAAGAACTCCTGGTGCTAGTGCCTGTGCTTCAAGACAAGAAAACAATGAGGAAGGAATCCTAGGTGGGAGAGAACAACTGTTCTGGGAGACAGCTAATCACAAAACAACCTGCTAGCACAACATCCAGTTCCCAGACACTTGTTCCACATGTAGCCTCTCCAGCATGACCTTATAAAACTTCCCTCTTGCACCTGCCTCTTTGCAGACAGCCTCTTCTCCTTCTCCAGCATGACCTTATAAAACTTCCCGCCAGCACCTGCCTCTTTGCAGATAGCCCCTTCTCTGCTGTGCTGCTCTTTGCACCCTTGCAACTCTTTCTCTAATAAATCTGCCTTTCGTTACCTATGACTGTCTTGGTGAATTCCTTTACCATCTGCCACACCAGCCCCAGCCAATTGCACCCATGGCAGTTCTCTTTAACTGACAAAAATTCAGTGAGTGTTTCTCACACCCTATGTTATGCTGGGTTGTGTTAGGTGGTGGGGCGGTTAGAATATAAAACTATTAAAAACATGGTATTAACTGCCTACCATAACATTTCTGATCCTCATGAGAATATTACATGACTAATATTTATATTAGAGTATATTAACAGCTTTTGCATAAACCTCAGCATTTTATGAATGAGTTCAATATAGTGCTCCACAGGGGGAGCCTCCTTGCCATCAATCAGGGACCCAGGTTCTTTCCATCTTGCAGCTCTGCCACTTCCCAGAGCCACATGGTTCTCTGCTGGCAGATGAAGAAGCAAGAATGAGTGTAGAGGACTGTGTGGAGAGTTTCTGGGCTGGACTGGGCTGGGCACATGGTTTCCATCCCCTGGTCCATGGGCCAGAACTTAGCCACCTGGCCACACCTACTTGCAAGGGTTGCTGGGAATGTAGGTTACTTGTATGATGATGGGAAAAGAGAAGGGGGCTTGAAGGAGATTTGCTGTGTCTGTTTTAAAAAAGAGACTGAGACTCAGAGATTTAAGTAGCTTGCCAAGGGTCAACCAGCTAGTAAGAAGCAAATGCAGAATTCATATGGGTTTGCTAAGGCTGCCATAACACAGTACCAGACACTAGGAGGCTTACAATAGAAATGTATTGTGTCATGGTTCTGGAAACTGGAAGTCAGAAATAGAAGTGTTAGCAAGGTCAGTTCCTCCCAAGGGCTGAGAGAGAATCTGTTCCATCCCTCTCCCCTGGTTTCTGGTAGCCTGAGGTGCTCCTTGACTTGTAGGTGGCATTCTCTGTCTTCACCTTGTTTCCCCTCTATGTGTTTCTGTCTTTGTGTCCAAGGACACCAGTCATATTGGATTAAAGCCACCCTAATGACCTCATCTTAACTTGATCATCTGCACAAACCCTATTTCCAAATAAGGTCACATTCACAGGTACCAGGGCTAGGATCTCCATGTCTTTTGGGGTGAACACAATCCAGTCCATAACAATTCAAACGCAAGTTTTTCTGTAGGTCATAAAAAGGATGTGATGAGTCAGCCAGAGGATTCAGAGAAGGCTTCCTGGAGAGAGTCATGTTCAAGCTGGGCTTTGAGGGTAGATCAGGAGTTCTCCAGGTGGAAAATGGGTAGGAGATTCTAGAAAGAGGCGTGAGGTCTCTGTTCATGTGCACAAAAGAAATAACCTGAATTTCTTTTTAGATATTCTGGAATTCAGTTACGGCACTAATTCATATAATCTTTCTCCTTTGAGTTTAAATTGGCATGGACTATCTGCCCAATTGAAGCAAACAGCAAATAAATATGGAGAACCACTTTGTGATAAGCCATATGCAATGCTCTGGGGACTCAGAGGTGTGAATCAAGCAGAGTCCCTGCTACCCTGGAGCTCACAGCCCAGGTCAGCATTCAGTGAGCCTACATGACAGATAACTAATGAAATGAGAATAAGATACATATGTCATAAGTCTGAAGTAAGTTGGACAGAAAGTTTTATTGCCATTCACAGGAGAGGGACACTTTGGTGGCCTGGAGCAATCATTGGAAGGCTTCCTGGTGGTGGACTCCAGGGCAGGGAGTCTGCTTGGAGAGGGCACGGATATGGCAGTGGGATAGGGCTGCAGCATTCTAGACAAGGAGAACAGCATAGCCAGGACTGCTGGAGGTCAGGCTGGGGTTGGAGAATGGCAGAGTTTTGAGTGCCAGCCCAGGAAGCTGGGTTTTATGCTTAAGGGTCCTGGTTTCACCACCTGGCTGCTGTCATTCTTCTGCCGGTGGGCAGATCGCAGGTGAGCTTGCACCACCCGAGCTGCACCGAGTTTGGCCAGCACTGTGACACGTCCTGATGACACAGACCCTGGGGCCTGCAGGGACCAGCAGGGGGGGTGTGAATGGCCCCTGCATTTGGGACTGATGCCAGGAGATGACTGCTAGGGCTGCAGTGCCAGTGACTAGATAAGAACAGACATCAAAAGCAGACAATTGCTGTTCTTCCCACAAAGGGCACCCTGGGAGAGGTGGCCCTGCTAAGAGCTCAGCCCAGCAGTCTCCCTGCTGAGAGCCGGGGATGGCTGTGTCACGGCTACAGCCCCCAATTCACAGTTATTAAGCTAAATGACTGCTCCCAAGTGCTGCTGCGGCACCAACCCTCCATCAGTTCTCAGACCTCGCTGGGAGCTCCGCTTTCATCCCTCTGCACCACCTCCCCTCCCTTCCTGGCCTTCAGAAGGTGGAGGGGCTGCTGTCCCCCGCTGGCTGGGAAGGGAGAAGACCTTCCTCTCAGGGAGGGAGGAAAGAGTTGATTAAGAGAAACCCACAGCAAGGGCCTCCCCTCCCAGGGGCCCTGGCCTGAAGGCAGAGGGTGCGGGTAGAGTCCTGGGCTGTGCAGCAGGCGCCCGGTTCTGGTCCTGGCCCAGCACTGATCCACTGGGGAAACTGGGACCTGCCATTCCTCCCTCCCTCTGTCTCAGCTTCCTCTCCAACAAATGGGGAAAATGACATGGATGATTTGGATAAAACGTTTTCATACTAGATAAGAAAGAACTTTCAAGACAAACATTCTGCCTTTTGAGTGTTTTGGAAAATATATAAGCAATACAATTCTAGTCTTTCAAACAAACCTAGTAGGGAAGGGGTGACTGAGGTCAGCAACTCTCCTACTGGCACAAAGGGTCCCAGAAGTAAACAGTCTCTGATTCCATCCCATCCGTGTGTTTACAAATCATAAATTATGTGATTAAGAACCAGGGACCAGACAGCCAGAACCTAGCCGTCACCAATTAAGAAGTCAGGATTGAGGACTTGTAGGCTGGTGGTAGATGCCAGCGGGAACGCTAATCCCTGTGAACCTTTCCGGGAACACATTTATATGGTGAATGTTTCCACTGAGCCAAGAAGGGCTCCTTGAAAGCCCAGCTCTTCCAGTAAGGCCTCCCAATTTCTCCTGTGCAACAGTGCATGGGAGGAGTTTGCTAGTGTGTCTGTGTCCTTCCTAGGTGTGAGTGCCTCTAGCTTGGAAAGCACATCATTGCTATGCCCCCAGAACCTGGCATAGGGCAGGGTGGGAGTAGGTGGTCAGGGAGCAAATATGAATCAGAATCCTTTCTGAGCCCTTGCTGAGTGTCCAGCAGCATCAGGCACTGCAGGGGATACTGAGGACTGGTCCGATCACTGCTCCAAACGTGTGCCCAGGAGGGAAATGGAGAGTGGCTAACAGGGCTGGGCAATGTGGAGAGAAGGTGGGCATGTGAGGGACTCCACGGAGGGGGCAGGGAGCTTCTCGAGAGGGGCACTTAGCTTGGACTTTGAGGGATGGGCAGGAGTTAGGCAGTTGGAGGAATGAGGCTATTGCTGGGGAGCAGAGACATGACTGAGGCTGGAGATGGCCAGGAACTTTATGAAGCATGTTCCATTCTATCCTCCCCACACTGGTGTATAGACAACATTACCTCCGTCTTGCAGATGAGGAACTTTGTGCTTTGCAAGGCTAGGTGATTTTTCATGTTCACACACAGAGCTGGGTTTGAGCTCAGGTTTGTCTGTCGAATGGGGACAGCAGGATGTGGGCAGAGACAGGAGGGGGTGTAGTCAGAGAGCAGCAGAGGGACAAGGAAAAGGGACAGGCCAGAGACGTGATGGGGCCTCTCTTTCCAAAATTTCTCAGCTCTCACTTCACTCTGGAACTTCCAGGCTGATGGGTTCGAATTTCCTCCCATCAGACAGCAAGGAAACGAAGACTTAGAAAAGGGGTGTGCTTTGCTGCTCTGCCAGAGATGGTTTAGGATAGGTACAGACAAAAAGGGGTGTCTCCACCAGGATGCCAGCTCCACAAGGGTGGGGCTGCGCTGGCTTGCTCAGCATGCACCTCCAGGGTCAGAGTGGAGCTGAGTCACAGCAAGTGCACAGTAAATGTCTGCAAAATGAACAAGTGAAAAAATACAGGGGCATTCCAAGGAGAGAGAGAGAGAGGCTGAAAGTGTTGCCTTTGGATGAAAACCTGGATGATCTTAGATGTTCCCCAAAGGGTACTTTCTCACCTATAACACAGAGAGCTACAGGCAGTGAATTTGTTAAGAGCTTGCTCTGTGCTGGAAACTGAGCCAGGCTCCAGGGACACCGACACACTAATCACACTGATCCCCTCAGGGAGTTGATGGAATCTGTGGAAGACAAACACTCATTGCTCATCCAACAGGTGGTGGAGGTGATGGGGCAGCATCCTAGGCCTCGGGGAGAGAGTAGAGAATGAGACAGTCAAGGTCTCTGTCCTCAGGAAGCTTACTTTGTAGTTGGGGAGGAAGGACAGAGAATAAACCAGAAAGCAACCCAAACCAAAATGAAAACCAAACCAGAGGTGCCAGATGACCTGGGACCGTGATAATTGCCATGAAGATAAGAAAAGAGGGGAACAGTGATTGGCCTGGGGACTGTTTTAGAAAGAGGGTCAGGAAGGCTTCTCCCAGCAGGTGCCGTTTGAACTGAGTCCTGCTTGGTGCACATAGGCCAGATGGGGAAGATTTGGAGGAAGAACATTTCTGGTGGAGCAAACTGATGTGCAAGGGCCCTGAGGTAGGTCTGGGCTTGCATTCTGGAGGGACAGAAGGAGGCTGCTGTGGCTGGATCCGGCGAGTGATCAGGAGAGGGGAGGGAAGGAGAGGAGGCTGAGGTGGAGCGGTGGGACGCATCATGCAGGGTGAGGGTGAGGTGGTTGGAGTTTTTGTAAGTGCCTCAGGAGGGATCTGGGCAGCCTAACCGTAACAGTCTAATTTGTAAGTGTTGACAAAACAAGGAACTCTACTAATGAAGTGCTGCAAGTGTGGCAGAGTCTATGAAGGCCAAGTGTAAGATGTCATGGTCATAATTTTGTGGCCAAGAGGAGAAGCAGCAGGACCAGATGGGCTCCATAAAGGGGACACACTGGAGGGCGGTGGGTGAGGCAGCAGAGATACTAGTGCTGAGGCTGGCTGAAGCCAGAGCCAAGGAGGTGGCAGGGAGGATGCGTGCACGTGGGCAGATGGCAGAGCTCCCTCAGATCCGGTAGAGTCTGCAGGTCTGGTTGGTCCCGAGACCACCCTAAGAAAAGGAGGGCTATGCTGGGGGATGGAAGAAACCTGCAGCGCGTTGGAGGGTGAATGGGGTCCCTTCACAAGTTCTGTCTATTGGAACCTCAGAATGTGGCCTTATTTGGAATAAAGGTTTTCGCAGATGCAGCCAAGGTAAGGATCTCAAGGTGAGATCATTCTGCATTAGGCTGGTCCCTAAATCCAATGACAAGGGTCCTCATAAGCAACAGAAAAGATCCTGAGACCCAGGGAGGAAGGTGATATGAAGATGGGGGCAGAGATTGGAGTGAGGCAGCCACAAGCCCAGGATCTCTAAGGGCTCCCAGAAGCTGGACGAGGCGAGGAAGGGCTCTCCCCTGGAGCGTTCGGAGGAAGTCTGGTGTTCCTGACACTTTGATTTCAGACCTCTGGCCTCCAGAGCTGTGAGAGGTTGCACTTCTGTTGTTAAGCCACTGGGTTTGTGGTAATTTGCTGTGGCAGCCCTAAGAAACACATGCAATGCCCTGTGAGAAGCTCCAGCTCATTCTGCTCCTGTGATTGTGACCCTCTGCTTGGATCCGTTTTGAAGAACTCTGCTCCATTCCTGTTTTGCTGTGCTCTCCCCCTCCTCTCACCCCCCCCAACCCCCCACCATCTATATTAGAATAAGATTGAATTTTCTAGCTTGGGTTACTAAGCTTTCAGATCTTGAAAGTGTGGCCATTAATCAGCTGTCATGGGATGTCGTAAACAAGGGGCTTTAAAAACCGTGTTTGCTTTTTAGGCTGATAATACTTGGAGGTGAAGCTGGGAGAGTTATACATAATGCATGCATTTTAATGGGCCACGCACTAGAGCCCTCTTTAGTCCGAATGATTCGTTTTAATGTTCAAAATAAATATCAGAGACAATTTGCCAACAAAGCCGATTTTCTCCGCCCGCCATTAACTTAATCTTTATACCTCAGCCTAATGACAGAGGGTCTGGGGGGCAGGAGAGGGGGCTTTGGATTGCAAGTAAGTGGGGAAAAGCGGTTGGCATTGTCACGAGCCATAGGGTGACTGCATGTCTCAGACTGTACAGCATAGTCCCAATTTATGCCCAATGTCCTGGAGATATTCTGAGGTTGGATTGAGCGCTGTTGCCAATATTTAAATGTTTTTCATGGACAAAATAGCAATTTCATATAGTTTAACCTAAATATAGAAATAGCTCTTGGTTTGTTTGATAAATACATGGTTATGGTAAATATGCCCTTTATAGGTGGGGCAACTGAGGCCCTGAGAGCCAAAGAGCATTGCCTGGGGACACGGAGCTCCATGGAGGCTGAGCTCCAGGCTCGAAGCCCAGGTGATTTCCTTCTGGAGTGTGTCCAAATTGTCACTGCCCTCTCTGCCCCGGCTTGTCCAGCTCTTGCCTGCTCTTGGGCCCATAGCCTCAAGGGCTTCTTGCTGCACATGTGAAAGGCAAACCTCGAAGGCACTCTTCGTTCTGCCCCAGGCCTTCTGGATTGGTGATGCTTGAAGAAGGATCAGCAAACCCACTGTCCAAACTGAGTATGGCACCACGGTGCCTATCAGTGTTGATCACTCACAACATGGAACCGTGGAGACTAATCACACATACTTAACGTTAACTAATTTTGGATAACTGACACGTTTTAGGAGTAAGGATGAGCCCTGCTTTTTTGAAGGTTACTGAAGGTAGGATGGGGAAACAAGATGAATATTCCTCCATACTTTTTGAGGAGGTTGATTTTTTGAATTTACTTTTTTTTTTTTTTTTTTTTTTTAAGATACAGAGTCTTGATCTGTTGCCCAGCCTGGAGTGCAGTGGTGTGATCATAGCTCACTGTAGCCTTGAACTCTTGGGCTCAAGAGCCTCCTGCCTCAGTTTCCCTGGTACCTGGGGGCTAGAGGTTTGCACCACTTTGCCTGGCTGATTTTATTTGTTTATTTTCATTCAGACAGCGTTGCCTCAGTATGTTGCCCAGGCTGGTCTGGAACTCCTGGCCTCAAGTGATCCCCCTGCCTCAGCCTCCCAAAGCATTAGGGTTACAGGCATAGGCCACCCTGCTCAGCATGGAATTATTTATTCTTTCTTTTATTCATTTAATAACTATGGAATCCTCAAGTGCCACGTGTTTGGCTGAGTGTCAGGATAAATTCACCTAAATATCCACATTTCTGGCATTCTGGAAAAATGGTTAGATTTGGCTCGCCACCCCACATTCTTGCCCGGCAGTTGTTGTCTGGCACTGAGCTGTGGCACCCTCCCAGCCTCCCTTCACCTAGCCCATATTCTTCTCCTCTGTGCCACCTTCCTGGCCCCAGCAAGCACTTGAGCTTGAGAACTCTGGTTGATATTTGCCTCCTATATACCAAAACTGGGCATATAGTAGGTGCCAAAGAAATTCTTGCCATTTGTTGCATGAGACTGACTTCAGATGGTTCTCCTTCAAAGGTCCTGGTCTTCCTTCAAATACTTCTCCAGAACACATGGGTGGAGCTGTAGAAGTATTTGAAGGAAGTGCTAACCCCTCCATGAGGGAGCTCAGCTTGGGGAGGGAACCCTGATAGGCCAACACCAAACCTGGGCATCCTAGAAGTGGGTGTGCACACCACGGGCACATCAGCAGTGAGGGGTCAGATTTGGGGATCACAGAGGAGTATTTGAGGTGAGAGTGGAGGGATCAATGAAAGAGCTTGTGGGCAGGGTTCAGACCTCCAGTACGCAAACCCATGCTTGCTTTTAGGTGATGAAGAATAGATGATACAGTTTTTAGCTGGGTATAAAAATGCAACATGCCCATTTTCTCAGATAAGGAAACTGCAGTCTGGAAGAGTGAAGGGTCTTTCCTGAGGTCCCACATCAAGTTAGAGGCATAGAGGGTAACTGGCTGCTGGTATCATCTTGTTCTGCCACATAACACATGCTTCATCAGTCCCACCTGACATGATCTCACTGTAAGGTTGGGGAAACTGAGGTTCAGGTGGGAAGCTACTTGTTTCTTTCTGTATAGCCTGTCTCCTCAGTCAGTGAAGGCTCTAGGAAGGCAGGACCTGTGACTGTTCTGTGGACTACCACTTGCCCCAGGGCCCAGGACTGGCACAAAATAGGCTTGCAGTAAATGTTTTGTTTAATGCAAGAATAAAACAAGGTCCTGTGGGAAGTCAAGGGCAGGCAGAACAAAAACCCAGGTCTCCGTCTCTGGATCCACAGGCTGGGCTCTATTCAGTACCCTGGGAAACCTGAACTCTTGGTGCTGAAAGGGAGCCTTGGGTATCTTGAGAGTAGGCCCTGGGTCTTGTGGTCCATATTGCCCTTGGTAAATGAATGAAGGAAGGAGTGAATGCACGTATGTATGGATCAATGAGAGGATCTGGTCCAGCCCTTTCACAGAGCCCAGAGAGAGGAAGGGCTTGGACAAGGCTGCATAGCTGGGGCCCAGGGTCAGCTCAGGCAGGGCCTCAGAAAATGTTAGCTGAATGAGTGATACAGCTGCCCTGGTTGATATGGGGTAGAGGACCAGCCTGTCTCTGGGGTACCCCTTCTCTCCTATAGAGGCAGTTCTGCAGGGATGGGATCATCTTTTCAAGCCACTGCCTGGATCTTTGCATCACTTATCGCCCCAGGAGTGACACTAATGGTGGCCCCATCTGCTTGTGACTGGCCTGCTCCCCACAGCCTCCCCATCCCCTCACATTGGCACATGGACCCCATTAGGATCTCTAGGGAGCCCTGCCCCTTTTCCCAAGATGGAAGGCCTGAGCAGGGACTGAGTCCTGGTGCGGCCTCCTGTGGCTGTGCCCTTGCCCTCACCCCTTCCTTTCCTCTGTGCCTCTGTTTCTGCTTCTCCAACCTACGTTCTTCAGTGCTGTCTTCGGTGTAGGGATGGGACAGTGCAGAAGAGAGAGCAGGATCGAGGCCTGATTGCCCATAACCCAAACCCTGCTCCACCCTGACAAGCTGTGCAGCTGACCTGGGGCGAGGCAGTCACCTCTCTAAGCTTGGAGCTCCTCCCTGCAGGATGGCTGAGAATCCAGCCCCAATCCTAGTCTGTGGTGAGGGCCGGGTGACACGGTGCATGCCAGTTACCCAGTACCTGGCCCAGCGCCCGGCCTGTGCATGTTCTGGAAGTGTGGCCAGGACTTTCATGATGTCTTCGGTGTCATTTCCCCATCCTGGCACCAGGAGCTTCAAAGATAAAGCACTGGAACATTCCATCTTCAAGCCTTTGCTGTCCCTCGTGCCTGAAATGCCCTCTCGCTGTTGCTCTGAATCGGAGACCCCCTGCTCACCCCGTGGCCTGGCCTGTTTCTCAGAATCCCTCTGGATTCACGCTCCTTCCTCTGGGTGACCTACAGCCCAGGCCCTTCCTCTGCAGGGTCCCATCTGCAGGCTGCCCCACCACCCGGGCCCTCTACTTCTCTCTGTCCTCAGCACAGCTGTGACTGTCTATCCCTGCCTCAGTTCCCCGGAGGGAGTAGACTTCCTGTGCCGGGCGGGCCCTTTACCTCCCCAGCCTCACAGCTGAGGCCAAGGGAGGGGAAATGCCTGGGTTCAATTCCCAGCGCTGCCACTCCCAACTCTGTGGCTGGGGCAAGTAACCTCCCCTCTCTGAGCCTCCGTGTCCTCCTCTCTGCAGCGGGGATGCTGTCAGTCCTTGCCGGGCCGGGTTGTAGTGGAGGTCGTGTGAGTTCCTGTCTGAGATTGGTTAGGATGGGTGTCCAGCTTCCCCTAACGCCTGTGTCAGTGTTTGCTGCCATTATTGTTGTTATTATTATTGTTGCTGTGGTCACCAACTCTCCCAAGGCCACGGAGCAGATAAGGAAGTGGGGTATCCTGGGTGGAGGGGTGGGCCAATGCCAGAGTCCAGTCAGTCTGCCCATCCGTCTCCCTCCCACCTCTGTGGCCTCAGAGTCGCCAGGTTTTGAGGAGGGAGCTATGTATGTGCTGGGATTTCTGGAGGGGGAAGGAGAGCCCTGTGGGAGGAGGCAGCGCCCTTGTCCCTACCAGGGGTGGTTCTGGGAGGGGCGGGTGAGTGGTGGGGGATGTTGGAACAACAGAACCTTCTGTTTACCGTGAGGGACCTTAATATTGTGAATGCTGCTTCTGCTCTGCCTCCCTGCTGTCTCACTTGGCAAATACACTCCCTGGGGACCATGCAGGACTGGCTGCTCCCCCAGCTCCTTCTCTCCTGGGACCAGCTGGGGACAGGGAGCTGTGCCTATGCTCCCTCCAGAGGTCTTTCTCTCCCTTCTGTGTGGTAATGCCTGGCTGGGGAGGCACAACTTGAATCACAGTGGTGGGGAGACTTCTGGCCCCCACACCTTGCTTGCTGTGTAACTGTGAATGCAGCACCTCACCTCCCTGAGCCTCAGTTTCCCTACTTGAGAAGTAAAGGGCTTAGTCTACAGCTCCAAAAAAATTATGAAAATTATTCTTTTTCTCTTCAGCAGGAAAAGAAAAAGGAGACTTTTATTGAAAGTTGTGGTGGTGGTGGTTGTGGGGGGGGTGTGTGTGTGTGTGTGTGCGCACACGCAACCCTGGAATGCAACCCTTCCTCCTTCCCCTGGGAAGGGCTCCCTTCAGGTAGGCCTGCTTCCTTCAGGAAGCCTTCCCTGACCACCCTCCTCCCCAGCTGGGTTAGAGTCTGAGAACCCATAATACTGGCTTTTTAAGGCATCCGTGTCTCACCTACCCTAGTACCTGGCCTGATATGAAGGGCCTCACCCCCGCTGCAGCATAGAGCCTGGTGAAGCAGCCTCACTGCGTATGGAACTACTCTAAGATGAGACAACTGGAGGGATTTCTGGGCTTTTAGATCAGGCAGTTTCCTGGGGGTCAAGATGGGGGTGAGCGTAGGAGTGGAAGGTCCTGCTCTCGGGATCTGTGAAGCCTTTCCTGATAGAATCTTGAATGACAGAGCTGGGCAGGGGGTCCCTAGGACACACAGTGAGATGTTAACTCTCATTTCCCAGCCCTGATTTTGTATGTAGGCCTAGTTTGAGGCCTCTGTACCTCCAAGTGAGACTTGCCCCTCCCTGGGTGCCCCAGGGAGCCTGACCGGGCCAGGCTGGTGCAGCTGGCACGGCCCTCTCTGATCCTCCCTTTCATTCTGAGCGTCTGTGAACATCTGGCCCTGTGCCCTCCATCCTTGGTGCTCAAAGCTTCACAGAAGCAGCTCAGCAGGAAATGAGAGTGCTCTGACCCCTCTAGTCCCTTAAACTCTTTTAAAGGAAGAAATACCCTGATGGGAGTGTCTTCTGGCAGATTTACATCTTTGAAAAATGCCAGTCACTGCTCTACAAAATGGGAAGCCCAGGCTCTAGAGTGAGGAACAAGGTGCAGAGAGCTGGGTGGCTGACTTTTCTCATCATTCTGCTCTGGGCCAAAGGCCGCTGCTCACCCTGCTTGCCAAGAGAGTAGCCACAGGGCCAGGCTCCCTCCACCCCCTCTCCCTTCCCAGCTCTAGCGTGTCCCATGGCCCTCTGAACCTCCCACAGCACACTTCTGCCTCTGTTTTTGTAGATGCCTGGCCTCCATCAAGCATCTCCTTCCCCTCCTAGCTCCTGACCTGCGGCCTTGGAGGAACCTGCCCTAGGTTCCAACTGGGAGGGCATCCGTCCACTCCATGTCCTTTGAGAGTGTTTCTAGAGCCCAGCATCAGGTTTGGAGCTCCAGAGATCTGAGTTTGAAGTTTAGATCTATAGCTGTCAGCTTTGGAATTTGGGCAGCTCACAAACTCTTCCTGAGCCTCAGGTTTCCCATCCAGAAAATGGGTATAAAAGCACCCATTTCAGAGAGTGACTGCAAGCCAGTGAATGAATGTATGTGATGTGCCTACCAGCCAGCTTGAGAAGAGTTCTGTTCCATGTAGGGCCTAGGACGGGTGCCATATGCGGACTGGTGGTGATAGAAACGAAGAGTAAGAATACTTGTACAGCAGCTTGACATGATGGTGACATTTTTGCTTATTTCATGAAAGGATTTCTAACAAATTGGAAAATAAACTGATTAGAAATGAAATAAACTGGTTCTTCCAAACTTAGAGTTTGAGAAGTCTTACTTAGCATGGAAGAAATCTCAAGAAACAGTGGTTATTTTCATCCATCCATCCATCCATCCATCCATCCATCCATCCATCCATTCACCCATTCACCTACCCACCCACCCACCCATCCATCCATCCATCCATCCATCCACCCACCCGTCTGTCCATCCACCCACCCACCAATCCATCCATCCATCCATCCATCCATCCATCCATCCATCCATCCAACCCCTCAGTGGATGCTCAAAGGAGCTAAATTTGGCTCTGGCTGTGACTCTTAATTTATTGAGCTTTGTTGGGGGAGGTGAAAGAGGTCTGTATGTTTCCCCAAATTTCTTCAGGCAGAGGGAGGTCTGATCAACAAAGCTCAGGTAGTTAGATCCCACATATATGGTATTGTCTGGGGTAGTGCCAGGAGAAGCCCCATCCCGCAATTGCAGCCCTTGCCCTTGCTTGGCTCCTGCTTTCATTTTCGTCAAGAAAACCCTGGTAGGATTCACTCTCAGTCTTTTCTTCATCTTTCCAAAACTCAAAGTCAGGAGTTTGTCCCCCCCGCCCCACATCCCCCAACCTAATTTCCTTTTATTATGAAAACCAGAAAAATGACAAGTAATTGCTTGAAGATGTTAGAAAGATTGCATTTTGTTTTGCTACTATCAGCTTAAAAATAATGTTTAAGAGATTATGAATGGGTGATTAACTATTTTTTCTATTACTTCTCTCTCAAAAGCAAAACCACGACTGTGATATGCACAGTAAAATGAAACCCCACTATCTGAAAACAGGCTAGAAAAAACCCAAAAATACCTACCCCACAAGGAGCCATGTCCCTTTTGGGGAGAGATTGTTACACTCAGATTTTGAAGAAGACGGAGTCATGCAAGGTTAAGCTGCTAAAGTGGCTAAAAACAAACATGGTCTCTACGCTAATTCCTCTCCGTGGCCCCTCCCTCCTCCCTCCTTACAGTAAACAGCTGTTGGGGACTGCAGTCAAATTCCCTATTTACTGCCTTTCCTGAGTCAGTTTGTTTTGGGTGAAAACAGTCTCTGATGCAGCCCTATTGCACCATTTCAGTGGGTGTTTATCATTTAAAAGGAACAATTTTAATACCTACATTTGCCTTACAGTATGAGCCATAAATGTGATTTAGGTTTCCCTTTATAATAGACTCTACAAACGATTGCCTAGGCTCCAGAAGAACCGTTCCTCCAAGTGCTGGCTATGAAAATGAACATGCTTTTCCTTTCTTTACGAAAGTTTTCCTTTTTAACACCTCTTGAAATTAATTGAACAAAAACTGGATAAACGGGCTGATTTGCACATCTTCCTTGCTAGGAGTCTGGAGCCTCCCAGGAATACCTTGGGAAAGGATGGGTCTCCCAGAGTGGGTCCGGGAGGAAGGCCCAGGGGGCTGTTGCTGATGCTGCTTGTCCTTCCTGTCTCCCTGGGCCCCAAGTTTCTCCTCTGTCATGGTGAAGTGGTGATGGCGGTAATAACGTAGAGCTCTGACTTCAGTGCTACTCAAAGCCAGGTTTGTGGGTTGGCAGCATCAGCATCACCTGAGAGCTGGCTGGAAATGCAGATTCCCTGGCTCTGCCCAGAACGGCTAAATCAGAATCTCTGGAGGTAGTGCCCAGCAATCCGCTAGAAGTTGTCCAGGTGATGCTAATACACACTGACGTTTGGGAAGCTCTGTGTATTTGGAAGCAGAGCTAAAAGCCTGTCAGGGGTCAGAGTGAACTGCTGAAAGCGTTTATGAGCTCCCTTTACCCAGTGGCTTCCTGGTCCTGGGAGCAGTGAGCTTAGGACCCAAGTTGGTGATGACAAAAGTAACGGGCCCAGTGTTGGACACCACAGCCTAGACGTCAGTGTTGACAGACACGGGTGTGTGTCCTGAGATGCGGAGGAGGATGGTGACAAGTCTGGAAGATAGAACCTGTCCTGTCTATTTAGAGGAGGGGGCCAGGTACGTGCATGTTTAACCCGGAGAAGAGAAGATGTTACATAGGAAAGTCAGGGACCTGGAGACTGTCTTCCGGTTACTGTGGGGGCTGGACCACGGTTAGTGGAGCTGGCGTCTATGTGGTTTCAGAGTTCAGAGCCAGATAGAGCCCTGGGGGAGCGGAGTGTGAGCTCCTGGCCCAGGGAGGCGTGCAGGCAGGAGCTTCGGACTGTGATCCCCTTTGCCATGGAAGGGGTTCCTATATTGGGGAGGGTCCCCATTGGCCTCAACATCCCAGGACCTGTTTCGTTTTAGCCTATAGCTCACCTTCTTGTGGCCTGTCTTTGCCAGAGTGGAAGGGTTGTAACCCCACAAATGAGGAAACCCTTTCTGCATGGACATACTGCTTCCTGCTGAGAACTGCCACCATTCCGGGGAAAAATGGGATTCATTTTTAGCGGAAGCAGCAGAGGCTGAAAGTGCAGTTTTCAAATTGTTGACTATGATATTAAGTAACAAGCAAACTCCTGTCCAAAGGATGTTATTAAAATTAACTGTTTTAGTGCTGCAGTTAGAATCAAAACCAATCTGTCACTCCTAAATTGGTTTCTTTCAACTGCTATTTGTGGGTAAAATGAACAGTTTTAACAATTACATCTCCAGTGCAAATCATAAACTTGATTTACAGGAAAACACTTAATTTACTGCATTTGACTGTGCACCAGAGCTGCCAATTATCTGACTGTAAATTTCCCCACTTGGTTATTTGTTTCCTGAACAGCAGCCTTGGCCCCGTTGCCTCCCTCACCTCTGGGCCCAAGACCCCACCTAGGGTTGCAGACCCTGATAGGGGTTTTGTTTGTGAAGGGTTGGTGCTCAAAAGCAGACGGGGTCCACACGGACCCTCTGTCCGTGCTATTTCAAGTTGGAAACGTTGAGTAGAATATCCCTGCTATTTAACCTAGCCATTAAGGATGAAGAATCACAGAATCTGTGAGCATAAAGATCTGTGGAGAGAATCATTCATTCACCCATCCATCCATTCTTCAATGATTACGCAGTCATTCCCCAAGAGCCAGGAGCTGCAGGCTATGCAGTGATGGCTGTACCTCCCGAGGTTCCTGCCCTCAATGATTTCACAGTCTAATAGGAAAGACATGTGCTGAATAATATCATTTTGTGGTATAATAAATTTTCCCTTTAGTTGTTGACTGTTAATGAGCCAAAGTGCTGGGGCCCACTAAGAAGTGATTATTCTGCTTGGAGGTGCTGCAGAAACTAGAGAAACTAACATGCTGGAGCTTTGCAGAAGTTCCATTTAAACTGAACCGATGTCCGAATAGGAGTTTTTCAGGTAGAGGAGAGGAAAGGGTCTTCCAGGCAGAGGGAACAGCATCAGCTAACTCTTTTTGGCACAGAAGAACAGGGTATGTTTAGCAAGGGGGCGAATGGTCTGGCCTGGCAGGAGGGAAGGGGGCAGGTTGGCGCCAAGATGCCTCTTTTAAGGAGTGTAGGTTCTGTTGGATTTATAATCCAAGCCCTTCAGTAGCTAAGCAAATGGAAGTCCACAGCACTGAGATGCCCCATGTAAGTCAGGAGAGACTGTAAATGCCAAGAAGCTATAGGATGGAGAATGGAGGATAGTTTCCTGGAATTTTGAGAAGTAAGAAAGCATATACAAACATATGCAAATGAGGTGCAAGCTGGCACCTGCTCCGCACTGTGTAGTCAGCCAGCTTTCTGCAGCCCTGTGTTTCTACAAAGGTGAGAGAGGTGCCTCCTTGTGACTCCAGCTGAGCTCGGGGACATATGGGGTTTCACACAAAAAAGAATCACCCCAAGACTTTTCTTGCTAGGGGCCTTTCTGTTGGAGGAAGCGTCCCCTTGGGAGAGAGAAGAGGACCAGAATTTAGGCCTCAAAAGGGAAGGCTGAAGACCCCAAAGTTGCCACATTCTAGGGAGTCCAGACCTCAGGATTTTGAGGAGTTGGTTCTGTCAGCATCAAGAGGTTGGTGTGGGTAGCCGGCTTGGGAGGGTGGAGGGTTCTCATGCCCTCTGCTCAGGCTCTCTGCTTTACCCCAGCATGCCCACTACCCTGGGCTCAGTGTCCCCATGGGAAGGGACCAGTGGGTGCTTTCAGTACCACTGTCTCATGAGTTAAAGGTCAGTGGTTTAAAGGTCATCTCTTGGCCTGATGATTGTTCAGCTCTGACCCATCTGACTCCGGAGGGGTGGGTACTGACACGGTGATGCAAGGATGTGGCCTCAGTCTCCTCCTGGGCCTCGGGGTTAATCTCCTACTCTCCTGTGGTCCGGAACCACCGAATGGGGATTCAAATCTCTCTTTCCTCCATGATTCTATCAAGAAAGAAAAGGGTGAGATGAGGGTTGATATGGGGGGTGGAGGGCCATGCCTGGGCCCCTGAAGTTTCTAGGGCTGACTCTTCCTAATTTTCTGTGTGGCCTTGAACAAATCCTCTCTCTGGATATCTCTCTGCACCTTAGAAGTTAGATACTTCAGGTCAGAGCCCTTCCTGTTGACAGCTGGCTCATCCTGACCTGCTGGCATGGCATATGGTAGAGAGCTGAGCCCCTGAGGGACAGGAGCTGCTTGACAAACATTTTGGAGGGCTGAGGGGGACATCGTGGCATCCTCTTCTCCAGGACAACACTGCAGCCTCAGGCCCCTGCAGCAGAGGCGCCCTGGAGGGAGGGAGGGAGGGCCAGCTGCCAGGCTCGTGCCACTTGTGGGTCCAGGGGGCTGACATCGGGGAGGGCTCCCTTCCATTTCTGGCTTCCCCTCTAGTCCTTCCTGGGGCCTCTTTCATCCTCCCTCCCTGTCTCTCCCACCTACTTTCCTGCATGCCAGACTTTCCCTCCTAGTCTTTGCTTTCTGTGCGCTGTCTCTTATTCTCTGAGTCCCGTGGTCTCTCTGCTCCCTGCCCGGCCTCTCTTCCCGCTGTGGGCTTCTCTCTCACTTTCTTCTCCTTGCCTGCTCTGGAAGTCCTTCTCCATGTGTGTCCCTTCCTCAGTGTAACCTCTCCTCTGCCCACCTGCACCCACTTTCTTCCCGACCTTCCCCCACCCCACAGCTCTCAAGTCTGGAGCACTTTGGGGGAAACTGAGGACAGGTTTCACCTTGCTAAGGATGGGAGAGACAGGAGGGGAGAGAATAGCCAGTCTTCAGCAGATGGCACTGTTGGGTGACTTTTGCTTGTGAAGCCTTTTAGCACTGAAAAAAACACACTGGGATCTATTGGCATGTGAGAACCTCTTTTTTAAAAAAAAATAAAAATAATGACTCTCATTTCCTGGGCATCATTAAACAAGGTGCAGTGTTTGTGTGTGTACGTGTGTGATGAGGATGTGTGCACGCAGATGTCTGCACATGAACCTGTGGGGCTGGAGTGTAGGGGTGTGTGTGTGAGCACATGTCAGGGCCCTGGGTGCCTGGGTCTACGTGTGTATGGGTAGGAGTGTCTGCGTGCAACCCACACAGCCCGTGTGAATGTGGGTTTCGTGATGAACTGGTGTGTACCAACACGGGATGTGTCTACGCATGTGCGCCATCACACATGCAAGTACGTGTGTGAGCCAGCAGGGCAGGTGAGGCTGTGTGGGGAGCACAGGGTGGTGTGTTTGTGTGTGCGGATGTGCTCACCAGCAGAAGCACAGTGGATGGGAGGGAGGGTCGTGAACTCAGGCCCCTGGGTTTAAATCCTGGTTTCACACTGCAGTGGTGTGATTTTGCCCGTTGCTGAAGTCTCTGAGCCTCGGAATCGTCATTTGAGAAATGAGATAATAGCATTATCTGGCACTCCGGAGGACTGTGAGGATTAAGTAGGCTCTTCCCTGTAAAGGGCCTGGCCTGGCACGGGCCCAGCAGGCTCAGGGCCACAGTGTCTGTTTGAGAGTCAGCAGGTGTGGCCTCCTGCTCTCCGGCTCCCCTGTCTGGCTGGGCTGGGCTTGCTGGCCCCCAGGCCAGCAGCGTTGGCTTCTCCAGGGGCATGAAGACCCAGGGGTGGGGATGACCTGAGGGCTCTGGGGCCTGCCCAGTCCCAGTGTTTCCTGGCTCTGCTGGATAGAACCACAGCCAGAATGACCCCCACCACGGTGGAGATCCAGGATGCAAGAGCTGCAGTGGCCCTCAGGGGTTGTCGACTTCATCCAGCTCCTCACATTACCGGAGAGGAGAGGGCAGCCCAGAGGGGCTGGTAGCCTGGCCTGGGTCCCACCATAAGTCATGACCTGGCCAGTGTCTGAGGGCTGTAAGCTGGGCTGATTCTGAGGCTGGAGCGCAGAGGCAGTGGCAGAGGGGAGTGCTCTGCCTCGGCTCCTTACAGGCCTGACTCCGCCCCTCTTCTTTCCTCTTCCTCATCTTTTTGTGGTGACCTTCTCTCTTAAAGCTGAAAGTGGAAAGAGGGCTCTATCTGACTGGTTCTCTATTGCTGTGTGACAAACACCCTAGAACAGAGGGGCTTCGAGCAATGTCTTCTTATTTTGCTCAGTTTTCTGGGTTGCCTGGGGCTCACCTGTGTCTCCTGTGTGATGACTGGGGCCGGCTTCTCGGGGTCCTTGCCTCTCTCCTTGCAGCATCTCATCCTCCAGGGCCTCTCCCAGCAATGTGGGCTCAGGGTGGTGACACTTTTTATGTAGCACTAGCTCCTAGGACACAGCCAGTGGAGGCTGTCGGGCTAGTTAAGGGCTATACTTTGGACTAGGAAAAGATCTCTTCCTCTTGTTCTTTTGGAAAAAAATCATCATGACCCACCCAAATTCAAGAGGGCAGAGAAATAGAACCCACTTTTTAAAATTTTTTTTATTTTTTTTAATTTTAAGACAGAGTCTTGCTCTGTCGCCCAGGCTGGAGTGCAGTGGCATGATTTCGGTTCACTGCAACCTCTGTCTTCTGGGCTCAAGCGATTCTTCTGCCTCTGCCTCCTGAGCAGCTGGGATTACAGGCAAGTGCCACCATACCTGGCTAATTTTTGTATTTTTAGTAGACATGGGGTTTCACCGTGCTGGCCAGGCTAGTCTCAAACGCCTGACCTCAGGTAATCTGCCTCCTTTGGCCTTCCAAAGTTCTGGGATTACAGGTGTGAGCCACTGCGCCCAGCCGAACCCACTTCTTCATAGGGGAGGGGAAGATCATATTGCCAAAAAGCCTGTGGGGGTGGGTGACGGTTTGGTGGGCATCTTACACAGCCTAATGGCATTGTAAGATGAAACGCAATGCCAGTCTTAAGAATGTTTCTTCTCCATCATTTCATCCAGTCCTCTCAACAGCCATCTGCGGTGGGTCCGTCTGGCTTCATCACTCCCTGTGTCACTCTGGGCAACTTCCTTCACTTCTCAGCACCTCGGTTTCCACGTGTCAAACAGGAGTGGTCACAGGTCCTGTTTCATTGAGTTGTCATACAGCAAGAGCTCGGCCCAGCATATGGAGAGGCCTCAAATGCGTTGTTATGATCATCATCCTTCTTTTCACAGATGAGGAAACTGAGGCTCAGAGAAGTTGAGGGACTGGCTCAGAGATGCACGGCTTGGAATTGCCGGAGCCGGCCTGGAAGACCAGCGGTCTCCCTCCAATTGCACGTGGTTTCCTCTGTGGCTCTGCGTTGTTGGAAGGGTCGGAGGGGCTGGAGAGGAAGAAACAATGCAAAGGTGAGGCAGCAGGAGGGAAATTGCGGTTCTGGGGGCTTCTGGCCTCGTGCTGCCTGCTGTCTCCTGAGTCCATCTTTCTGTCCTAATCCAACCACTCCATCACCAGCTCCATTCCTATGAATGTTGGCAGAAGAGCTCCAGACTCTTTCCAGCTTTCCAGACTTTTCCACCCACACAGTCTCAAGGGTCTTCCCAGCTTTCCTGTGAAGAGAGGCCACCCCATTCCACAGAAGGGGAAACTGAGGCTTAGAGAAGGCACAGGGTCCCATGTAGCTGCACTGTGGCTCTTCCTGGTCCCTCTGCCCTTCCTGGGCCTGCCATCGTCCCACCTCCAGGTCTGCCTGCTGCCTGCACCTCTCCTCCGTGTCTCACCACGCCCTGCACTGCAGCTGCCACCGCCTCCGGCAGCCCTCCAGACCAACACCCTAAAGCAATGGTGCCATGATGTTCCTGGCTTTTTCAAAAATCCTTTTCCCAGAGTGTGTGCACCAGGATGGCAGTCCCACGAGGAGCTCTGCGATGAAAGGGCTTCATGGTCAAATCATGTGGGAAATGTGGCTTCCTTTGTCCCTTCCTTCTCAGTTTGCCAAATTTGATTATGCCACACCCCCATGCACCTTCTTTTGTTTTCATGGTATTACTTTTTAATACCCTGTTTTGGAATATTCTCTAAGAAATGTGGCTGAGGAATGAAGTTCAAATTTCTACTCTTGGCATCCAAAGGGCTTCACCATCAGACCTCAACCTTGTTTTCTATCATGCCTCTCTTGGATGACCAGAGCCCTTGCCCTTACTTAGTAGTCCCTGGTGTCCACAAAATCTCTGGTTTCACTCTCCCCATCATGTATCTCAGAGCTCTGTTTCTCCAGGGACACCCTCAACCCCTCACCCCTTGGCTGCACACTGACTGCTGTGTCTCACTCAGCCATTGGTTGGGTACATTTTAAGTTTTCTTTCCAAGCATGAACCTGAGTCCCAAACTAAACCCTAAGCTCTTTAAGGGTGTAAGTGTCATCTTGGGTCTCTGTGTCTCCTGACTTCCTCCCCAGGCCTCGTGCAGATGCATGGGCAATGCATCTTATGGTTGCATTGGTGGGCAGCTGGTGCTCAGCGAAGTTGAATAGAGAGGGGCATTGTGATACCTGGCAACAGGCTGGCTTGGCTGGCGCTTCACCCTGAGTAGGGAGGAACACATGACTCCTTCTTGCTTTGGTCTGGGAGTGCCAGGCTCTCAGGACAGTAGAGGCCACCAGTCTACACATGTCTCCATGCTCAGTTTGATTTGAACTGGGATGAGCAATTCTCTTTCTCTTCTCCCTAGTGGGAGAACAATAGGAGCTGGGCTTTGGCTGCAGCAGCAGAGATCCCAGCTAGACTCAAGGAATAACTTTCCAAGTAGCAGAGACTGTGGGCCATTTGCCAGATTAGATTTCAGTGATTGGTTTTAGACTGAGAGGACTTTCTCTGTTGTTCTTACGGATTTGGGGGTGACTGTGTCCTCCCAAGAGGTGGATGAGATGACCTCTTTTGGGCTTTTCTTTCCCTGTAATTTCCAGAGCTGCCAGCTCTCTGAGTCCCTGGAGTCACAAGGGAGGAAGAATTTCCAGACATAGGGTCGGAGGTGGGAGGACAGGGGAGAGGGGTTTGTGTTGGGGGAACAGACCTCAGACTGTGCCGCTGGGGCCCGTACTGCCCAGATGAAGGAGGCTGGCGTGCCAAACTGCCCCAGCGGCTCTTGGAGCCACTCTGGGGCTGCTCCCCCACTCACGCGCCACAGTTATTTTTAGCACTGGGATGTGCAGAACATGCTACAGATAAACAGAGTGGAAAATCTGACACTCAGAGCCCCGCTTGGAGGGAGACAGTTCTTCCAGCCGGGCGCCACTCACGTGTCTGATTTGCATCTTGCACGTTTCTCCCAGCACCCGACTACTTTGAATTCCAGCTGGCTCCCTGGAGCTGACCCACAGCCTCCTGGACAGGGTCTGGGGTCCTTGCACTTGGCAGGTGGCGATGGTTCCTGGTCAGGCTCCCCTTCATTCTGCTGGCCATCAGAATTGTGACCTGCATGCAAGCATGGGCACTGCACAAAAAAACCCAACGACCATCTCCTGGGCATCCCAGACATCAAGTGAAAGAGACAGGGCAGGTCTTAGGGTTGCTGTTGGGTAGGAGAGGAAACCCAGGCCCAGAGAGGGCATCCAGGGACCTGAGGTCACACACAGAGGGAATAACAGAGCTGGCCCTCAGGAGGGTCAGCCCCTTCTGTCCTTGGGATGTCCCACGAGGAATGCAATGTCTAGGAAGCCTACAGTCGAAGTCCAAACCAGCTCAGGAGATGAGAGGATGGTGTAGTGCATATTTAATTAAAAATTACTTTATGTTTTTTCCCTCCTTATTACAAAAACAATGCATGCTCTTTGTAGAAAATTTAAAAACACAGATAAGCGAACAAGAAAATTAAAAACACGCATAATCCCAGCACTCAGAGATAAACTCTGTAAATATTTTTGTATGTTGGTGAATGTACTACCAGGCTTTTCCCTTTTCTTTTTTAAACCATTTTCATTTATTTTTAATTACACATGTAATATAGGAACACATTCTTGTTAGAAAAATTCAAACAATACAGATCAAGCTAAAGTCTCCTCTCTCCCTCCCCAGCCAGGCGTCCCTTTTCTGCAGAGGTAATCATGGTTCTAATTTTGATGTCTATCGTTCCTGATCTTTTTTTAAGTGCACACACACATTCGTGTCATATAGAGATATGTGTCTTTATTTTTAGTGTGTTTGGATGGGCTTTTTTCCCAACAGAAATGGTGGCGTATTGCATGTGTTGTTTTTACACTTTGATTTTGTCACCTCACTATTAGTTTTGGGGTCCTCTCAGTGTCAGTGTTTAGAGCTGTAACCCATTTGTTCTAACGGCTGGGTAGAATTCCCTTGCATGCATACATCAGAGTTTATTTAGGCATTCCCCTTGCGATAGACTTTTTGATTGCATCCACTGTGTGTGTGTGTGTGTGTGTGTGTGTGTGTGTGTGTGTGTGTGTGTGTGTGTGT
>NW_022437047.1:1085923-1175765 GCF_009761245.1 Sapajus apella
TGTGTGTGTGTGTGTGTGTGTGTGTGTGTGTGTGTGTGTGTGTGTGTACACGCGCGCGCGCGTATGCATGTGATTGCAACGCTGCCTTTCAGTGCTCTCGTACATGCCTCCTTGGGTGAGAAAGCTTCTTAAGGGTCAAAGCAGAGATGAGAAATGGCTGGTTACTCTCTTTTTACACACATTAAGAAAATGGGAGCACCTTGGATCCACTGCCGTAAGAACCTGACTTCCGCACTTTTCTGTGCTAATATGAAGGCAGCTCTGACAGCATGTCCCAAATGGTGCTCAGGACAGCGCTGTGTGCTACGAGACCCTGATAGGTCCACCTAGGGAGATAAAAAATCAGGGCAGGTGTACGGTCGAATACATTCAGTGTACAGTCGAATAGATTCACTGAAATGCTCTTGAAAATTCACCAGTGTCCATTAGTATGTCAAGAGGTGTTCTGAAGTAAAGAAATAAGTTTGTCTTCATTTAGCCTGGCTTTAGAGGGCTGCAGTGTAGGAAACACAGATCGCAGCAGACAGCAGCCATGCCCGGCGCACATCCCCTTGGCCCTGCCACTCATGCACTTCTGGTCCCAATTCCACCTGCTGGCACCTGTGTTTTGTTGCCTGTGTCTGGTTTCTCTTGCTGCAGGGACCTGTGGGGCTGCCTTGTGGTGGGCTGAGCATGCTGGGGACCTGGCGCTCTCTGTGCCCCAACCCCAGAAGCCCTCAACCAATGATTGAAGGGATTGGTACAGGGAAGTCCCAGCTCCCTCACCCCTCGGGTGAGATAACTTTGAGGCAGGTATTTTATATCGATCCCTGTGCTTCCCCAGAGGGATCAGGTGCCAGTCCCACTGTGGTAGCTGGCTTGAAAACATGCCCATTATTGGCTGTCCTCCTTCCTTGTCTCACTTCCCCATTTACCTCTCCAAATTTGAATCTTCCTGCGTTAGAGTTCTGGGTTTGCTCTGGAAAGAAGCTCAACTAAAACTGATCGGTGTTTACTTTTTGATAGCTCCTTGTAAATGTCCTAAATATTTCTCTCAATGGATCCTGCATTGTTGGACGTTGAAGGTAGTTTCCATTTTTTTTCCACTGTTATAAACAGTCTTGTGGTGAACATCCTTCTAGTTCAATGGCTGTGTACATTTTAACTTATTGCTTTAGAAACTATTCCTAGACATAAAGCCACTGGTTCAAAAGACATGCACCACTGTAAGGCTTTGATAATTTTGTGGCATCTGCATTCTTCCCTTCTCATCTTGTTCTAATCCTGCCTTGCGTCCCACAGAGGGTACAGAGGGGCCAACCTTGGATGTGCTCTAGAATGAGTCTCTCTCATAGGGACCAGGAAAGGCAGAACACAGGGAACACATGGCAAGATGCAGGGAGACAGCCGAGCATCCACCTGCAGTTCACAGGAAGGCTTTTAGAGCTTGGTGCTGATGGGTGCTTCTTCCCAGGTTCTTGTTCTAAACCCTTCCCATTCTACACAGCTCAGTTGAAATCCCACCTCCTCCAAGAAGCTCCCTTGATTTTTTTTCTGCCTTGTGGGCCTCATCTTGAGGTTGCACGTGACTTGGTACTAATTTTGTATGGATCATGATGCATCCTGTGGGTAGTAACAGTCAATGTAACACATGTGACAGATTTACAGGTTTGTGGTTCAATAAACACTTGCAGTAAGAAAGCTGGGGAACCCAGATTCGAATGTACCTTTGCTGCTATCCTTGGTGGGGACCTGTGGGTCCCCAGGCAAAGGCCCTGAGGTGGGCTTGAATGGGAATAAGCACAGTAAGGGCCCACTCTCTCCCTTCTCAGCCTCTCATGCCCCCTTTCCAGGAGTCTTTCAGCCAGGAGTCCCAGAGGCTGGGCTGTCTGCATTCAGCACCGGGCTGCGAATATCAGTGTGCCTTTCTTTTTATCCTTCCAGGTGCAGGTTTCCGGAGACAAATATACCCTCCATTCCCAGCCCCTCGATCTGTCTAAACACAATTTGACATGCGTTGCTATTAGCTTAGCACCTTATCAAATAATGCGGCCTGATCGAGATAAAAGGTTTTACAACCCTTGCTGCCTTTGTTTCTGCCTGCATTCACCCGCCGAGACAGCTAATAATTACCACCAAAGACAAAGAGAAATCTATACGCTCTGCGTAGAGGTTCCTGTGTGCATGTTAAGCAGCAGCCCGAGGAGAGAGAGGTGGGAGGAGATGGCCCCAAATGCAGCCCGGGCCTTGCAGCCTGCTGGGGAGAGTGGCTCCCTGGTTGCTGGGTGGCCCTGTAGTTGGGTGCTGGCCAACCCTGCAGGTGGAGAGAAAGGTGGGGGCTGTGTCCTAGAGCCCTGCCCTGGGGCATAAAGGCCTGGTTCAGCCCACCAGGGTGGTGTGAAGGGAAAGGCAGGGGTGCCGGTGTAGAGGGGTGCCCGGACCTGGGTTTCTGCCTCGCTCTGCTCCCGGACTGCTCTGTGACCTTCCATAGATCCCTTGTCCCCTGAGGGCTTTAGTCTCTGTTTCTAGAGCCTCTGTGATGGTGCGCTGAGGCAGTGCGGTGGGAGGGTGCCCGAGGCATGTGATGGAAGCCTGGAGACCTTGCTTGAGAGTTAACTCAGCTGCTCGGGCAGTTGTGGGCTGTTCTGGGCCTCCGTTTCTCCATCTGGGAAATGAGGAGCTGGGTGAGGTGAAGACTGTGCCCCAGGTGGTGGCTGACCCAGCTGGCCTCTCCCTGGTTGTCTATTCCATGGCCAGGCCTATGTGGGGTCTTGATTGGGGGTGCTGGGGAAGGAGGAGATGCAGGTCTTGAACTGAGAAGCTGTCCTAAAGAGGCAGTTTTTGTTCTAGAACCAACAAAGACAGACAGTGAAATGAGACCTCAGAGGGGGAGGAATAATTGTGATGTAGTCTCAGAAGTCTTCCTGGAGGAGGAGGGCATGAATGGTGCCAAGGTGGTTGGAGGAGAGTGCCTGAATGAGGTTGTGTGCAGCAGGAGCAGTGATGAGGATTGTGAATAAAGAGGGCTGCAGGGGTTGTGAGTCTCTAACAGAACAGTCTGGACTCCAGCATCTGCCGGCGCTGTCCACTCTCCAGGGGACACGGATTCCCCCATAGATCTCAGGACTGTGGGGGCTACCTGGATTCCCCTCTCCCCACAGCCCTGGCCTGCTGTGGGAGGGATAGAGCTAGTGTGCTCAAAAATGTTTAAGGGTTCCCTGTAAACACCTTCATTGTGACCGACTCCACAATACCAATGTGACATCACTGAATGCAGGATTGGGAAGAGATGAGCACAGTCAACTCTCACAAGCGGGTGTGCGCTGCCTCCACCACGCCACAGGCTGGAGTCCAGTGTAAACCCAAGCAGTCAGGCCAGAGACCCACAGGATGTCAAGATGCAGAAGATAAAGGACGGAGTAGCACACAGGCCACCTCCACTCCCACTTGTGCCTGTGGCAGACATCACTAATCAGTTGTGTCTCTGTGAAACTCAGAATTCTTCTCATCTGAGTGCTCCAGCAAGTTACTGTCAATTGATTAGAGTTGGCATATAAAACGACAATTCTTTGCCATTGCAGATCTAGGCTAACCTCCACATTGTATGCATGGGGGAAAGTGAGGACCAGATAGGGAAGGAGACTCTCTTGAGGTCACCCAAAGAGTTTGGGAAAGCTGAGGCTGGAAGGCCAGTGCCCTGCTGGCACTTCCCTGCCCTCCCACACTGTCATTTCTCTTTGCTGTTGACAGTAGCAGCAAGGGAAAGGAGCCTCACTCCCAAGACAGATGGCCTTGGGCCTGGGCTGAGCAGCTCTCTTCCCTCAAGTGCCTACCTTGAAGACAGGGATGAGTGCCGTCCTAACCACCAATTCTCATTACAAAGGCCTGTCTGCAGCAAATGGCTTATGTGCCCTTCCTTGTAGCATGTGTGTGTGTGTTTGCATGTGTGTGTATGCAGATTCACACAGCCCTGCCCACACAAATGGATATGTTTTTAATTCCCATAAGCTACTGACAAACTTGGGGACCTTCCCACAGAGCAGTGGTCCCTCCTGAGCACCCCCTTGTCTGTCCCCCAGGTTTATCGTCAGTGAAGGCACTGGCTCGTGGTCTATCCTGCGATGGCCTCTGGGCCAGTCCACTCATGGCTGAGAAGCATCGGGCCCACTCTGTTTCCTTCCCCTTTCTTCTTTTCTTTTTCACTTTGCCACACTCAGATATCATCTCTCTGGGAAGCCCTTCCTGATCCCTGACCCCAGACCCCTCTCCCCCTGAGCCTTCCTCTGGCTTTGTGCCATCACCTGGGGCTGTGGGATTATCTTCCTTCCTGCCTGTCTCCCTCCAGACTGGGTGATCCCTGAAGGCAGGGCTGGGCTTCCAGCCCATGATCCTGGTTGAATTGACCCCAGCAGCTCCCTTTGCCTCTCCCCAGAGTTGTCTTCTTACTGTGATTTGAATTCAGGATTCTTGGATCTGGAAAGAGACCTGGGGACCTTGTGGTCATTCTTGCATTACTCCCTGGGTGTCTTTCAGCTGGGATTTTAGTTCTATGCTACAGAAAAGCAGTGTGCTGACGTAAGTAGACAGTTTAGTGAAAGGGTGGTGCGTACTCACTGAATTGCCAGAAGCCCGAAGAACCAGGTTCAGGCAGGAGGCAGGGGGCCCGGATGCCAGGCGGGATCACAGCCGCCATCTTGCCACAAGGCTGTCTGGGAGGACATCGCCAGGTTAGGGCACTGGGCAGTTCTGTGGCCTTGAGGCCATGTGGCCTTTGGAAACAGGATGTTTGTGTACCTGCTGCAGCCATCACTAGAATAAAACCTCTTTACCTGTCTGTCCTTAGCTCAGATTCAGAATTGCCAGGCAGCTGCCTCTGACCTGTAGCGCTGGGTCATCTGCCACACCATAGCTGCCAGGGGCTAGTGAGCAACTGAGGCTTAGTCCCACCATGGGTCTCTGAGAGGATGCATGGGACACACCTCGGCCTCACCCCACTGTGGGGTGAGGGAGCCCAGGTGGGCACTCACCAGTTCCTGTCTCTTACTTGGTAAAGGTTGTTCCTGGGGTGTGTCAACTCCCTGGCACCCTGCCTTGCCATGCACACAGGGCAGAGGTGATGCATTCCTCCACAGTCTCCCCAGAAACATGAGGGGGTTCAGGGGAGTGGAGGGACTGAGGATGGGCCCTGAGGCTCTGCCGCTCCTACACCCAGATTCAGCTTGGGTTCTGCTGTGTTCACTGCACTTCTACGTGGGGGTTCGTGGAGACTGATCTCATAATATACGAATCATCGACACCCATTTGATCCAAGACTGACTTGTTTGGAAGCCCTAATAGGGGTACAAGATCACAGTGAGTGAGCAAGTGGCTGTGGTGCATGAACCCAGCACCTCGGCCGGTTACGCCAGAGCCCACCCCTCTCATTGTCAGGGGGGCCTTCAGTGGCTGGGCTTATTTGGAAATGGGACTTGGAGCTGGGTCATCCCTGTGCGATGTTCCCACACCCACGGACAGGCAAGTCTTAAAGACCCCTGGCCCTGTCCTTACTTATGCAGAGAGAAGGCAGAACCTCCTTGCTCAGCACCCCTCGAGGGACTTCTAGAAGAGATTTGGCGAGGTATTCATGACTCACCTCCCTGCAGAGGAGAAATCATTAGCAATTCTGCCTGGCCGCCAGCAGCCCCACTAGGAAATGAGCACGCCTGGTTGTGGGAGTCACCTAATCCATGGCTTGTCATTGGAGGCTTATGGGCAGGGCTCCGGGATGCCATCTTGCAGGGATACTGGGCAGGTGGCTGGGCATCTACCCCTGGGCTGAGGCAGGAGGCAGCTGGCTTCAGCTCATGGTGAGGGGCACCCTTCATGGCTGAGGCAAGGAGATCGGGTGGATTTGGCTCATCTGTCCCTGTTTCCTCCATAGCACCAGGCTGGGCCCATGTGCTGTGTGTGGACACATCCATGTGTGCGGGACGGAGTGAGTTGCCCTCCCTATCATTTTGTGACCTTGCTCATGACACTTAGCTTCTCAGAGGCTTGATTTCTTCCTTTGTAAGATGATGATGACCTTACTGGATTGTTGTGACGTTTAGGTAAGAAAGGTGTGAAAAGTGCTTAGCCTGGAGGCTGGCACAGAGTAAAGCTTAATACAGGCTACACAGGCATACTATGACCTCCTAATTTGTCAGCTAGGGAGGCAGTGGCCGACTTGCAGAGTTGGCTGGAGGATTAAAGGAGATGGCCTACATAAGTGCTGAGCACACGTTTTGGCTCAGAGCACAGCTGGCTGTCACGCATGTTAGCACCACAAGGGGAGGTCCTGCCAGTGGAGTGAGAGACATGGGCTCCTGGATGCCACTTTCTTGATGATGCATACTTAGATCCCTTTAATTTTAAATTCTGTCTTCTGGCTCATCCCAACGAGGTGTATCAACTAGGATACTTCCAGCTGCATGTATAAGAAGGACCGAGTCAGAATGACTTAAACAGGAGGTTTATTTTCGCATTTTTGCACGTTACAAGAACAGTAGACTGATCATAAAGTCTAGTGATTAAGGCAGAGCACAGAGCCCAAAGCCAGACTCCTGAGGTGAAATAATTGCTAGCTGTATTACCTTGGACCAGTTTATTAACCTCTTTGGGCCTCAGTTTTCACACCTGTAAATGGGGCTAGCAATAGCACCTTGATCACTTGGGTCTGGTGAGGATTAAATGGGTTACCAAATGCAAAATGCTTGGAATAGTGCCTGGCACATGGGAAATGCTACATTAGTGTCGACTGTCTATTTATACCAGAGTTGGGATGTTTCCAAGGCTCATCAGTTTTGGGGTTCAGTGACATAAGCAGGGTATTGAATTTTTTCCATTGTCTACTTTGCCACTGTCAATGTGTTGATTTTTGTCTTCAGTTTTATGCCTTCCTTGTTCAAGATGATTACAGCTGCACCAAGCATCACTGTCCAAAGCCAGAAGAGAGAATATCTCTTCTTTTGGGGCGAGAAAAGCTTTCTCAAATGGTGTTCTTGACACCTCAGTAGTTGAAAAGGGGTCAAATGCCTAGGTTAACTACTTGGGGGAGAAGAGGATAGAATTACTGTGATTGGCTGAGTCTGGCCCAACTTCCTCCTCCTGAAACCACTCATACTTGGACTAACTTGGAGGTCTGTAGTGAGGAAGAAGGGTGGTGGGATGGTGAATGAGCTAGCAATGTCTGACTCAGGGTAACAAGTGTGGAGACACAGTCATATAGCAAAGAATCTGCCATTGTACCAGGTTCTGCTCTGCAAGGCCTGATATAAATTTGTGGCTTATATCAGGTCATGAAAGACTCTGGGCTGGTACTGGGTGCCATTTAGTCTGCGAAAGGTGGCTCAGATGGAGGACTAGGGAAGAGCAGTCCAGGAGCCGAACTAAGTCCTCATCCACAGTGGTGCACATAAACAGCAACTTCCATTTATTCAAACTCACTTTCCCCTGCTATGATCTAAGAGGCAGATATAATACCTTTTATCTTCATTGAAGATGAGAGAGCTGCGGCAGGGGAAGAGTAAGTGATGCGCTTTGGCAGATGCTGTTGGGGCCCCACCCACAACCATTTGGTCCTTCTTGGAGGTCAACAGTAGCTATGGTGGACGACGGCTGGACTTGCTTGTGTGCAGGGTGGCCTGGGCATGCCAGGAAGTTAATGCCCAGAGTAACAGCCCTCAGGAAGTAGGGGAGGGGAGTTGATGGATAAACACCCCAGTTTCCTCGGTGTTGGGGAAAATTCCCAGGTGTGTTCCTTGGTGTCTTGAGGTATGCATGGCAGTAACCTGCTCACAAGTGCACATTAGTGTGGCTTTTCTGTCTTCCTTGTCTGACTTTCTTTCATTCTTATCTGGACTTCCTGGGATCACTTCACCCAAATCCTGGGCTCAGGGGCTGCTTCTGGTATAACTCAAACTGAGACCCTTGTCCAGGATTGCAGGGTTAGCAAGAGATGCTGCAAGGATACACACCAGGTCGGTCAACCTTGAGCCTGAGCTCATGACCAGCAAGCCACTCCTTTTGTCATTGGAAGAACCATGAAAGGAACAGGAGAGCCCCAACCTCAAATCCTAAACCCCATTCCACTTCAGGCAGACCAGTGCCCATGGTGGGAGCGAGCTGCCTGTGGAGTAACCAAGGCCAGTGCTTCCTGCGGGGAGGGCCTGCTGGGCTCCTACAGCCAGTGGCAGTGGCTCATAAGCTGCCTGATGGGATGGGACCAGTGACCCGTGAACTGAATCCGAGGAACAATTCGGCCTTCCCCAGCCGGCTGCAAAGGAGCGATTACGGACCATCCAGGAAATAATACATTTCATGGAAAAGACCGTAATTATGGAGTATTGAGTAAATAATATGTGCTTTTTAAAAGTCTGCAATTATGTATTTATCCTATCTGTAATTAGGGAATTTTTAAAGGGTGCATTATAGGTAATTTAAAAATAAAATAATGACACCATTCAAAACAAACAGCTCCAAACAAAGACAATTCAGGCCACCCCAAACTTGGTTCAGTGTTGATTTCAGGGATAGCCACTGTCCTGGGCTTCTGGGGAAATCAGACGGTCCATGGTTGGCCTGGGTGGGTGAGGTCAGCTTGACCCCGATCTTGGCTTGACGTCTAGACATTCCTTAGTATTAACATTCTCTGCTCGACTAGCCTCAGTCCTCAGAAGTCGCTTCCTCTAGTGATGCAGCCAAGTGACGACTGCGTGTTGACAGCATTTCTCACTCTTATTCTTCTAGAAACTTTAAGGCTGTACTGTCTGATGCGGTAGCCATGGACACATGTGGCTATTTAAATTTAAATGAATAAAAACTTAAAAACTGTAAACACCCAGGCCTTCAGTTGCACTAAATGCATTTCAGGTGCTCAGTAGCCACACATGTGTCACACAGTACAGACACAGGATATTTCTGTCACTGCAGAATGTTCCACTGGACAGTGTTGCTTTAGAATCCACAGCTCACCTATGTAGTAGATTACTTACGTGATGGAGATCTGGTCTTGAACAAATGCAGCGAAAGAAAGCTTGCTCTTTTTTCTGAAGTTTCTTCCCCACTGGAGAGACCCAACGTTACTTCTCCCTTCTTTTACACGTAGTGTTTTTATATTAGCTTCCCTTGAGAAGGGGGGAGGCCTGTTTCATTCATCTTCATGACACCCCATCCCAAGCCAGGAGCCAGAATACGTATGTTGGTAGAGAAGCCACAGCTCAAACCTTTTGTGAACATTTCTCTCCCTTCCTCATCTTGTTGTTCTGCAGCTGAATGTCCACCTCTGTCTTACTGCTCTTAGGCACATCAGTGACAGATTCTTGGCCAAGGCCGTACTGGCATTCTGGAGGTGGTGGAGGTGATCATGGTGACGGTTATGATGGCAGTGGTGACCGAGCAGGGCTCATGATGGGCGGGGTGGTGGTAGAGGTGGTGGTGGAGGTGATCATGGTGACGCTTATGATGGCAGTGATATGATGGTGATGATGGTGACCGAGCAGGGGCCATGATGGGCGGGGTGGCGGTGGAGATGATAGGGTGGTGGTAGAGGTGGTGGTGGAGGTGATGATGGTGATGGCGTTAACAAGAGTCGGGCCATGGTTGTATCAACATGGTGGAAGTAGCCGAGGTGTCAGCAGTGGAGGTGATGAGGGCGGTGCTAATGGAAGTGAGACCTTCTAAGCGTGAGGCCCGATGGACACTGGGCCAGAAAGCCAGTGTTTGTGGAATGAGACGGTTGGGTGGGGCCTGTCCTGGGTCTCTGGCTGGCCAGCCGTGAGTCACAGCCCCAAGCCATTCCCTCTGAGTTTCAGTCTCCTTTTCTGTAAAACACATGAGAGGATGTTTACTTTTTTAGTCAAAGACCCTGATTTTTTTTTTTTTGAATTGTGGATATATTTACACATTCAAAAATAAAAATAAAATGAGAGGATTATTGAGTGACACGCTCCCTCTGCCCCATCTGTCCATTCCCTCCCTCTTAGCTAGACACTGCTATCAATTGCTTACATCCTGAAGAGTTTCTTTTGAATGTGTTTACTTTAAAGCAAACATATATGTTCGTTTCTCTCCTCTTGCATGAGTGGTAGCATGGCGAAGACACTGTTTTGTGCTTTGCTTTCTAAGTGGTGTTTTATGTTATAATATACAAGATACCTGTGTGATATGTGGGATAGTCACTCTTTTTGGAAGACATTTGCCCCAAATAAAGTCACAAGGTCTTTGAGACCTGCGACTGTACTTCCTTCTTCTTAGCTGATCTCAGGCTGTGCCCATGGCTGGGAACGGCACGGCAGAGCACAGACTTCTGGAGTTCATAGAATTGCATTCTTGGTAAGCTTAGGGACCTCTGTTTTCATAGCTGCAAAATGGGGACAATAATGGTCCCTTCCTGAAAGGGTTGTGGTTGAGAAGAGTCGACAGAGTGCTGAATATGCAGCCCTTGCTCGGTGACTGGCACAGGGTAGGGGCTCAGTGAGTGGAAGAGATGGTGACTCCCTGCGGTGAGTGGTATCACTGTGTCTGTGAAGGGGTGGGCTGTGGGGGTGGCTCAGAGGACCTGACGTTTTCCCTCTAGCTGGTGGGGCTGCAGGGTGGGGTTCTTGTGTACAGCATATCTGGGATCTTGTATCTCCTCATGTGTGTCCCCTCAGAGAGAGGCTATTCCTGCCCGAGCAGCGGCGTGATGGCAGAAAGGAATGTGTCAGGTCAGATCAGAATCCTGAGATAGGTTGTCATGGCTGAGGCTCTGTGAAGGCAGCATGGGTCACTCCTCAGTATGCCTGCTCCTGCCCCTATCTCAGAGGAGCCCTTAGGGAGGGTTAAGGACCTCTTGCCACTCTCATTTGGCTATACTTAAACAAGTACACTGAAGCCCCTCAGAGCCCACCAAAGCTGCTTTCCATGCTGGGAGAAAGAGGGGGAGAGGACCCAAAGCTTAAGTGCTTTCTCGCTGCTCTTGGGTGCCTCTGGCAAGAGAGAGTGGCAGCCCAGATGGGATGTGCCCAGGCAGACCCTCCCACAGCCCATCACCTCTCGCTACTGCCTCTGCAGCAAGCCCTCCCGGCTCCTTCTGCTTCCAGACCTGCCCCTTGAATCTGTCTTCGTCGCAGTCTCTGGACTCATTGACTTACGGGTCAACAAGGATTGTCTCCCTCCTGCGCTGACCGAATGCATGGCTGGCCCCGCCTGCACAGTCAGGTTCTCCCACCTTAGCCTGCATTCAAGACTTCCTGTGATGTGGGCTCCAGGGTCTGGCCTGATTCCCCTCTGCCCGCTCCTGATGGGCTGGGTCGCTTCCTGCACCCCTAAATTGCAAGCTTGGGCAGGACTGGGAACCAAAGAGGCACAGCATCCAGCACCTCTTACTATTCAGGCAGAACCTCCCATTGTCTACTCCCAGAGCTAATCTCACCTCCTTCAGCTGGCCTACTGTCTGCCTCTGCCCGCTCCGAGCTCCTCCTCATTGCAGGCCTCTGAGCACCAGGTGGACTGCTGTGGATTATTTCCATGGGTGCCGTGTTCTTCAGAAGAAACAGTATCGTGTGCTAGTTAAGAATATGACCTTCATTTTCACACTGGGTTCAAATCTCTTCCTGGCTGTGGCAAGCACTTCACCTCTCTGAGTCTCAGTTTCCTCACCTGCAAACAGGAGTAATCGTTCCTACCGCGTGGCTGCTGATTGAATGAAAGGATGCAGGTGAATTACTTAGCACAGAATCGGACATCAAATAAATATTACAAATATTAGTATTACACCACTGGGCTCTGATTTCTAGCACAGGAAGAAATAGACTGATCTTCATCCCAGTCATCCCTGTAGGACAGAGACTGGCCTGGTGGGGGCACTCAGGAGGGGTACCCACAGTTTATTTTGGGACTACAGGAAAGACCCAATCTTTTCACTCTATTCCTTTCAAACTCCCCCCAACCCCATCCTAGTCCACACCCCTCAAGGCATTCCCAGAATTTCAGAACCCTGATCAACATAAACCGTGGGACCTTCAGGCAGGTGCCAGCCCGGAGTAGTGGATTTACAAGGTAAGGACCTATAAGATGTGACAGGCCCAGAATTAGCAATGCAATTCCTCTGTCATTTTTATCATTGGCCCCTGCAGGGAGGAGCTGATTAAATGGATATTCAACTCTTTGCATTAATGTGCATCCAGCTTCAATTTGCATTTCATTAGCTGCACAAAAAGCATAATTTTATTATTTGCCGTTGGAAAGCAGATCTCTGCTAACAAGCAGCTACACGCTGTTCCTGAAATATAGTGTGACTGACTCGCTGCGCTGTCTGGCTCGCCCTGCCATCCTCTGCCCCCTCTGCAGACTTCTGGCTCTGTGGTGAAGGTGGTACCTGGCAGATTTGGCTTTATCTGGCGGGCTGTGTTCTCATTCTAGCCTTGATCCTGAAGAGAGCTCTGTTTTGCTCATGTATCTGGGGAGGCAGGATTGACAGCTGCCATCTTTCTGGTCAGTCTCCATCATAACATTACTACTATCAAAACAGTATTACCGCCCTCATAACACCCCCTTCAGCATAGTCACACCGCCATTGTTGTTATTATGACATCAGCAGCATCGTCATCCCCTCCCCCACCATCATCATTTCCATTACTGCTGCTTCTCACCTCCCTCATCATCACCACCACTACTTCTAACATGCTGATGCATCCACAACCAATATTATCACATCACCATCATCACCGTCATCGCCACCACCACTTAATTATCTCCACCATCACCCTGACCATCATTATCACCAATTCCACCCCCACCACGATCCTTATCTATTACCACTTTCACTTCTACCACCTCCACTGTGTTAACGATTCCTTCCCCACAGTGTTATCACCATTGCCATCATCACCTCCACGGCTACGTCCACCACCGCCACCACCATCACCTCTACCACCATTACCACCACAGTCTCCACTACCATGACTAACTCCACGCAGCCAAACCAACACCATCGTCACCACCATCACCCACTCTCACTGCCTCCACATCCCAGTACTTCACTGGTACCTCCACACCAATCTAATCACGGTCACTGTCTCTCTCAACACCATCAGAACCATCACTGCCACCCTTGCTACCACTGCTGTCGCCACCCTCTCTGCCACCAACGCCACTGTCTCCGCTTCTTCCGTGTCAATGAGAGCCTTGGCCATCACAGCACCTGCATTGTATCTTTGACATTACTTTTAAAAATCTGAAAGCACCCACTGGAAACGTTCATTGCTGTCAGAGTCCATGCATCAGTGGTCCCTATGTGAGGGAGATGCAATAAGCAGGGTGACCGGAGCCCTTGAGGGGAGCAGGGAACAGGTGACTGGGGCCAAGGGATCTGGAGAGTAAAGCAGAAGGGCAGTACAGTAAAATCCCTGGTGGGAGCATGGATTTGGAGGCAGACGGAATTGATCTCTGATGCACCATGGGGCCTTGAATGAGCCGCTTTTCTGAGCCTTAGTCTCCTATCAGTCAAGTGGGACTAATAATACCCCTTCATTGAGTTGAATGTTAATTAAATGACAACATGTGTTTTGAGGATCTGCGGAGTGGAGGCTGCCAGTTCTCTGCCCTGATGCCCTCAGATCCTCTTGGATATCCTGTATGAGCTCTGGGCTTCCCTGCCCCAGCCCTTCCGTGCTTCTCTTCTAACAGCTCGCACTTGCCAGCTTCCGCAGATACCTTCGGGTATTGCAGTTGCTTCGCTCAAAGGTGCTGAGAGCCATCAGTGTCCCAGAGAGGCCGGCAGACAATGGCCAGGAGGCCGGGGTATGAAAGCCCAGCTCTTTTGCTTCACAGCAGGCAAACTCAGAGAGGAAATTTACATATAGAGCCCCCTGCAGGATCTGGCCTTGGCTGGGACTTCACCTGTAATTGTATCATTGCATGCTTCTTCCCTTCCCTGTCTTGTTTTCCTCACTCCCTTTCTGGGTTCTCCCAGGAGCAATTTCATAATCCCTTGCACATGAATCTTCACGTCAGGCCTGCCTGTGACATGACGCATGGCAGGATTTCATTTCACCATGCTTCCCTCCTGCTCTCCTCACATTCATCAAGCATGTTAGCCAACAGAGGGCCTTCACACATATTGTTCATTGGAAGTGTAAGCTAACCCTCGCAGTTTCTTAGAGTGGGAATGATTACGCCCATTCGGCAGGTGCACAACTGAGACCCACGTGCAAGATCACAGAGTTAGTAGGTGGAAAAGGTGAGGTGTAAACCATGTCTTCTGAATTCAAGTCCAGCCTTCTTCCTGCAGTATCAGCCTGCAGGATTCTCTTAGCTCAGGGTTGGCATGTATGGATGTGACGTGATTCTGGATTAGTTGCCAGGCAGAGGGCTCAGATTCCAATCTTCTCTCTCCCTCGCCTTGAGCACCAACTTCCCACCCCCATACCTGGAGCACAGCTGAGTCATACCACAATGGGATCACCTGGAAAAAGTGATAATGTGACTGGTTTAAAAGGAAGACCATGCAGTGAAAGAGACCCTGCTCCACTGTTCACATGCTGTGTGACCTTGGGCAAACGGTGCAATCTCTCTGAGGCCGGGTTTCCTCATTTAGTTTTCCCAACCACCAGGTGGGTCAGGGGCTGTTATCCTCCTAATTTTAGAGCTGGCCGAGAGCCATAATAGATGTTCCAGGAAGGGGAGGCTCGAGCAGAACAGAGAACAAATGCCCTTGCCCTCTTCTCCCAGCCCAAGAATCCCCTGAGCTGCATTTCTGACAAGGTACATCTGGCTATGCCAGTGACCTTGCCTTCTTGTCTCAGACTGCCAGCATTCTTCCCACAGAGCCCAGTGGCCTTCCACTGGGCCTGATGGGATCCTGGAGGTTGCTCAGATGACCATGCCTTTCAGGGACCTGAGGGCAGCTTCCTGCGCCCTGAAGTCTGTTCTTTCTTAGCCCCAATAAGGGAGCATGGAGTAGCCTCTTACACATTCCTTTCATCCCCTGATCGCTCTCCTCTGGGCCTGTGCTCACAGACCTTCCATCAAGGAATTCGTTACAGTGTGTTGGAACAGTCTATGTGCCTGACTGCCCGACAAGATGTGCTCCTTGAGGATAGAGACCTTATCTTAGTCTTTAAATCTCTATGTCCAGCCCTGGATCTGGCTGGCTCACAGGAAGTCCTCAAAAGCAACAGAGTAAAGTGGCCTTTGGATTCAGGAAAACTTACATTCAAATCCCAGCTCTCCTGCCTCTTAAGTGCAGGGTGTTAGGCTTTTTTTTTTTTTCTTTTCCTTCTTTGAGCTTCAGTTTCCTCATCTGTGAAATGGTCTGATAGTATCACTTAATTCACAGGGCTATTGTGAGGATCAAATGGCATAATGAATGGAGGGCACCAAGTCCTGTGGCCAGCCTGCAGTGACTAGCACCTGCTTCCTGCTGAATATGGTGGCTGGGGCTGGATATAGTCCTCGGGGGGTGATCTGAGCAGCCTGCAGCATTCCAGGCCTTTCTCATGCTCCCTGGTGTCCTACACGGGGCTGTCTCCTGGTGGAGTCACCAGGTTGGAGAGGTCCTCAGAATGCCAGAAGAACAGAGCAGCCCCAAGCTCCAGCACCTGTCACTGTGGCTTGGCTGGATACACATCTCCAGACTTCAAGGCAAGCGACTCTGGCCAAACCCACTGTGGAGATCCTAAATTGGCCCCCCATAGAATGAGCTGTCTGATTCTACAAAGGCAGTATTTCTAGGTTTCAAAGGACTGAATAATTTAAAATGCACAAGACAAAAAGTGGGATTAAGGCAATCTGATAGGCTTTCCAGGCTGGGGTATCAATTATATACTCTCAATTCGTAAAGCCTTATTTGTGAGATTCAGAATTTATTATCTGTCTGAAGCACTAATTACCAGGTTTCTTTCTTTTAGTTTTACAGGACTCTTTTCAAATTTATTTTTCTCTTTTTTCCCTTCCACTGGGGCCAAATAGCTCCCATTCCTGAAGGGCAGTTGCCTGCTTGGAGATGGACAGAGGAAGATATTTGGGTTCAGCTTATCCCCTCTGGACACTTTGGGGGAAGCAGCATGGGTGGGGCAGAAGAACTCTAATGTATATGTGTCAATAAACTTACTGTTTTCATTTATAGCTTTGTCAAATGCATGCATGTTTACAGTTTAAAGAGAATTCCTTGTGGCCTACTTTATTTTTCCTTCCCTGTATAGCTTTTGTTTTCCTGAGAGCTAGTAACTGTCTTGTTCTTTTGTTTTCTTGCCTTTCTGTGAACTTATCACTAATTCACCTCCAAAGCCTTTGCCGATTGCCTATGCCCGTCCCAAGATTTTCACACACATCGGGTGCTCTATCAGTTTCATCGTCCTGAAGAGTTTCTCTGGGAGCCTTCCGACCCGGTGCCCTCAGAACAGGTAGCCTTCTGTGCCTGGGCGTCGTCTCATTGTGGGATCTCCCTTTGTCAGCTTCCTCTCCTGTGTCAGAGCTTCCTACCTGTTCTGTCTGCATCTATTTTGGTTTACAACTTTGTTTGGTTGGAGAACATCTGCCAATAGTTTCTTAGAAAGGATGCATGGGAGACAAAAGTTTTGCCTTTCTGAAAATCACCCTTGATTATTTGGTTGGATACAGAATTCAGGAATGAGTCTTTTCTTTTGAAAATGAACTTTTCAGTATTATTGTTTAGTTTCCAGTGATATAAAAAAGTCAATGCCATTCTGCTTCCTACATCTCTTATATAATGCCTGTTTTTCCCCCTTCTTATTAGGAAGCTTGTGAGCTCTTTTCATTGTGGCCAGAGATCTAAAAGTTGATCTTGCTGTGCTGTGGCGAAAACTTACATTTATCCATTGTGTGGAATACTTGATGAAACTTTAGTCTAGACACTCATGCTCTTCAGTTTCGGGAAATTTTCCTGAATTATTTCTTGGATGACTTTCTTTCCTTTATTTTTTGCTTTTATCTTTCTGAGAACTTCTATAGTTTACATATTAGAATTCCTGGATTGATTTTCTAACTTTATCTTTTTTCCCCCTCCTTTGAATGTTTGCGTTCCTTTTTGAAATCTTTCTTCAGCTTCATCTTCTAATTCTTTTATTGAGTTTTACTGCTTTATGTATTTGATTTTCAAATCATCCTCCATACAGCTCCAGAGAGATTGTGCTAAAACACAGACCTGTTACGTTAAAGCCTTCACCGGCTTTCCATTGCCTACAGGAGAAGTCCCGTGTTTTTGCTATGATCTGTGGGCGTCAGCATATTTCTCCAGAGTCATCACATTAAGCCTCTCCATGTAGCCAAGGCTGCATCTGCTCCAGCCAACTCACCATGCTGGATGCATGACTAAAAGACCCTCTTTTAGTCTTACTCGTCTCTTTTAAAATTTATTTATTTTTTCCCTCACTGGGGCCCAAGAGCTCTCATTCCTAAAAGGGAATTGCCTGCTTGGAGATAGAGGATTTTGCTCTGACTGAGGCTTCCTTCTAGAATGCTTTTACCCTGACTGCTCTCAGTGTGGACTGTGGTCCCGCCTTCCCCCCTGGATTGAGGAGTCCCCAAGGCCAGGAGCTGTTCTGAGCATTTATCAAGCCTCAGGCTCATGGCAAGTTAGACGTCCAATCCATACTTGATGACAATTGAGTGCTCTCGTGTAAAACTCTGGACTAGTCTCCTAGCAGGTCCAGGGATGAATCCAACACAATCTCTGCATTCAGCAGATTACATCAGATGAGGATGAGGGCACACAAGGTTTGTTCATGTGTGTACACACACACACACACACACACACGCACACACTCTGAGCCAATAGGTGGCTGATTGCCACTAGTACATTAAGAGAGGGACACACAATGTGCAAAGAGATTTTTTGAGAAACAAAACTCCCATCGCATCCATGAAAGCCTTCGTATGGGGTGCTGCAGTGCTATCTCTTTGGGCCAGTGTGTGGGCTTCAGGCGTCTCTGCCTCCCCAGTTGGGCCTGCCTTTGGGCCTTGTTGCCATCTCTCTGCCTGCTCCGTCCTTCTCTTAAGAACAGGGTAAAACAATTTTCCATTCTTTGCAATACTGAACAGCAGGCTGACATGTCCAAAAATTCTTTCTCTGTAAATAGGAGCAAATCGGGAAGAGATGAATTCTCTAAGCTTCGGCTACCTTTAGTGCTCAGGTGGGGTCCATACTCTGTCCCAAGGGAGCCTGTTTTACTAGTAGCTGCCATTGATTGGGCACGTCCTATGTACCAGGCACCGTGTGAAGTGCTCCAGGTATGCGATCTCATTTAAGCCTCACAACAGATCTGTCGGGCAGGTATTGTCGTCATTTTATACACTAGGAAGCTGAAGCTCAGAGAGGTTAAATGACTAATTCAAATTCACACAGTCCAAAAGGCAGAATAAGCCAGGGTTCAGATCCAGGTATGGTGATTCCACCCTTAAACACAATAAGAAAGAAAAACCAGAGAAAAGGAGGCCACAAAGGTTCTCATTTGGGTCAGGCACGGTGGCTCACTCCTGTAATCCTAGCACTTTGGGAGCCCAAAGCAGACAGATCAACTTGAGGTCAGAGTTTGAGATCAGCCTGGCTAACATGGTGAAACCTGGATTCTCTATTAAAAACACAAAAAATTGGTGAGTGTGGTGGTGCATGCCTGTAATTCTAGCTACTCGGGAGGTTGAGACATGAGAACTGCTTGAGCTAGGTGGCAGAGGCTGCATGAGCCAAGACTGTGCCATTGCACACTGGACTGGGCAACAGAGCAAGACTCTGTCTCAAAAAAAAAAAAAAAAAAAAGAAAATGTCACCAGGCCAGGTGTGGTGGCTCACACCTGTACTCCCAGCACTTTGGGAGGCTGAGGCGGGAGGATTACCTGAGGCCAGAAGTTTGAGACCAGCCTGACCAACATGGAGAAACCCCATCTCTACTAAAAATACAAAATTAGCTGGACCTGTAATCCCAGCTGCTTGGGAGGCTGAGGTAGGAGAATTGCTTGAACCTGGGAGGCAGAGGTTGCGGTGAGCTGACATTGCACCATTGCACTCCAGCCTGGGCAACAAGAACAAAACTCCGTCAAAAAAAAAAAAAAAAGAAAGAAAGAAATAAAAGAAAGAAAAAAAAGGTTCTCACTGGGAGCCTCTATCCAGTGGCTGTGGGTAAGAGGCAGCTCAGGGAAATGAGGACAGGGAGGAGGACTTCATGGGTCCCACGTGGCTTTTGTCCCTGGGCCAAGGCCAGATAGAGATGTGACCCTAGGAAATGACAGCTTTTGTGGTGTGTCAGCTGGGGGCACTGGTGAGGCACTGGATGTGGCTGGCAGCAGTTCTCACTTTGTGGCTAACTTCATCAGGCAGGTGTGGAGGAGTGGGAAGACTTAGTCGTGCAGCCTGAAGGTGGAGGGAGCCTCTGCGGCTGTTCAGACGATCTCTTTGCTTTATTCACCCCAGAGGAGACAGAGGCCCTGAGAAAGGAGCTGACCTCTCTAAGGCCACATGGTGTGTGGGGGCAGGGACTGGCCCATGGACCTGGTCTCCTGTTGTCCATCTCAAGGTCCCTCCTATGGTGCTTTGGAGAGGCTTTTCTGGCCACAGAGAGCAAAGAGCTCTACCAAGAACATGGCTCGGAGAACCCAGAGAGAACAAGAGCCATAGAAGATGACCTCGGAGACTAGGGTATGATTCAAGTTATTCTAAAATGCCACTTGCACTCTTAGGAAAGAAATGCCATTTAATTACTCTATGTGCCTGATAGCAACTTCAGCAGCCAGAAAAGATGTGCCCTAGCAGGGCTTTCATGGTGGAGACATTTCTCATTTTTGAACTTCTAAAAGGGTCCCAGCCTTGATGTTTGAACACTGCTAGAAAGAGTGTCAGTTGTCACACCATTAGGAGAAACAATTAGGCATTATCCAGAAAAGTTTGAGAAGCCCACACCCTGTGACCCGGAGAGCCCATCCCTTGGAGTAGTACACAGGAAATCTCTTGGACTCATGCTCCAGGAGACATGGGTAAGAATGTTTGTGCCGCGTTACTGAACACAGCCCAAATGCTCATCGTGGTGGAACAGATCAGTAAACCGTGTACGTTCATCCCACGGAGAATGAGCCATCTACAGCTACATGTGGATAAATCTCAGGAACGTAATGTTGAGTGAAAAGAGTGGGTCTCAGAAGAATACACAGAGCATGATTTTATTTATGAGAAATAAAAAGATGCAAAACTACTGTTTAGGGATACAGATATGTATAGCAAAATTACAAAGAAGGGCAAAGGAGTGAGAACAAAGTTCAAAATGGTGGTGTTTGCGGTCACTGCTATGGAGAGGGAGGGAACTAGGATCATGGGGGTCACGCAAGGGACCAAAATGATCAAGTTCAGTTTGTTCAGCTGGGTGGTGGGTATGTGGGTGGGTTGTGGGCATTTTTATTTATTTGTATATATGTATTTTCTTTTTATTTTTTTAAAGACGAGGGTCTTGTTATATTGCCCAGGCTGGTCTTGAACTCCTGGCTTCAAGCCTCACAAAATGTTGAGATTATAGGCATGAGCCACTCCACCTGGCCTTTTTATTTTAACCTTACACATATTTTATAATTGTTATTTTGCATTACAATAAATATGTAACAGATTTCAAGTGTGGTTATTTTATAAAATAACAGATAAACAAGCAAAAAATGTAAGTTGCTTGTTATCTCTCCCCTAGGAGACAAACTGATATGGTTTGGCTGTGTCCCCACCCAAATCTCATGTCGAATTGTGGCTTCCACAATTCCCTCGTGTTGTGGGAGGGACCCAGTGGGAGATACTGGGTTCCTCGCAGTATGAGAGTATTCCCCCATACTGTTCCCACGGTAGTGATTAAGTCTCACGAGATCTGTTGATGTGATAAGGGGAAACCCCCTTTTGCTTGGCTCTCACTCTTGTTTGCTGCTATGTGACACATGCCTTCTACCTTCCGCCATGTTTGTGAGGCCTCCCCAGCCACGTGGAACTGTGAGTCCATTAAACCTCTTCCTTTTATAAGTTGCCAGTCTCAGGTGGGTCTTTATCAGCAACATAAAAATGGACTAATACACAAACACAGGCCGTCTTTTGATGTGGGTCATTCTGGGGTTTGATGCACTCATTTTATTTGTTTAATATTTGCTGATTTGCATCAGTCTCTACCTGTGGGTGTGTCTAGGCTGAGATAGAGCTGAAACTGGCAGAGCTACCAGGATTTGAATATAATGCTAGTATGACTACAGTCATATGAACAGCTGTCCCTAAATAATATTTTATTAAATAATTTTAAATGGTTGCCTTAGTGTTCTGTTGTTTGGATGCATTGGGGTTTATCTGATCCCTTATTCTTGGGAAATTAAGTTGTTTTTCTCTATAAGCAACCCTGCAACAAATATTTGTGAACATTCATGACTATTTCTTAAGGAAACATTAGAAATCATCTTACTAGGGTAATGGGTTTGCAATTTTTTTTCAGGTGTCTTTTCTTTTTGCTGAAGCGTTTGTGAAATTTTAAGTCTTGATGTGAATTGCTAAAATGTCATCCAGAAGGAATATGTGAATTCATATTTATCAGCAAGAAGTAAAATACCTGTTTCCTCAGACTCCTGCCAAGATGGGGTATGATTTTAAAATATACTTCGCATATTGAGGAATCATAAATTATTATGTCTCATTTTCATTGTTGCATTTCTTTGGTTTTGGAAGAAAGTAAACTTTTTTCGTATGTTTATAGGACTTTTAATTTTTTGGCATTATCTATTCATATATTTTGCCATGTTTTTCGATCTGGATATTCCTATTTTTTTCTAATACAGTTTGAAGCATGGTTTATATGTTGAGATTGTGACCCCCTTTTTTCTTTTTCAGGGATAGAAACAACTAGTGTATTGATTTGGGGAGGAGAGAAGGGGTGCAGATGGGAAATGGAGAGGCAAGGGCTCTTTGTGTTTGCCAAAGCAACTGCCACACCCCCTCCACCCCCTCTTGCCTTCCTTCTCTATAGTGAGGCCCAGCAGGCTCTCGCGTTTCCAGTGACTTCCCTCTCCTTCCTCCCTGCACCCCACTTGGCTTCAACCTCTAGTGACTGCACAGAGCCCACCCAGTCTCTAATGCTGGGGAAGGCAGCTCAAACTCACATTTCTTCCCCCTTCTTCCACCTTCCACCTAATTCCCATCTCTTGTCTAAATAAAATACAGAAAAGTAAGCACAGCTGGTACCAGGGAGAATCTCCGTAGGGCTGGGGACAGGGATGGGAGCTGGGGGCAGGGCAGGCAGAGGAATCTCAGCCAGGTGTAGTGGAATCATGGAAGGACAGGCCCAGGGGCGTGGCTCAGCCATCCTCTTCTCTTTTAATCTCTCTTTCTTGAAGGCTGGCCTCGTAGTAGGCCTGCCATGTGAGGCTGGCAGAAAAACCTCAATGCCTATCTCTCAGGAACCATGTGTGACCCCTTTTATATCTTGTGTTTTGCATTTTTTTCCCAGTGTGTCATTTACATGCTTTTTTTTTTTTAACTTCTATTTTGTTTATTTATTTTTTTGGAAATAGCATCTTGCTCTGTCACCCAGGCTGGAGTGCAATGGCAAGATCTCAGCTCACTGCAACATCCGCCTCCCAGGTTCAAGAGATTCTCCCACCTCAGTCTCCTGTGTAGCTGGGATTTCAGGTGCCCGCCGCCATGCCTGGCTAATTTTTGTATTTCTAGCAGAGACGGGTTTTCACCGTGTTGGCCAGGCTGGTCTTGAAGCCCTGACCTCAAGTGATCTGCCTGCCTTGGCCTCCCAAAGTGCTGAGATTAGTCATGAGCCACTGCTCCCAGCCTTTTACTTTTATTCTGAAATAATCTCAAGCTTATAGAAAAGTTGCAAGTATTAGCTGGGGATAGTGGCATGCTCCTGTAATCTCAGCTACTCAGGAGGCTGAGGCAGGAGAATCGCTTGAACCCAGGAGGCAGAGGTTACAGTGAGCTGAGATCACACCATTGTATTCCGGCCTGGGCAGCAGAGTGAGACTCTGTCTCAAAAAAGAAAAGAAAAGTTGCAAGTAGAACAAGTAGAGTATAAATAACTTTTATTTCTAAACCCATTGGACGGTAAGTTGTTGACCTGATGCCCCATCATCCCTGGATACTTTAGCACACATTTCCTACAAGCAAGGGAATTTTCCTGCATAACCTAACATGACCATCAGTATCAGGATGCTGACTTTGTACACGAGGACCAACTATTCCTCAGACACCATTCAACTTCTGCCCATTGTCCCAACAACGTCCCCTGCAGTGGAAAGATATGGTTCAGAATCACGTATTGCATTTAGTTGTCATGTCTCTTTATTCTCCTTTATCTGGGACAGTTCCTCAGGCTTTCCTTGACTTTCATGACCTTGGCACTGTTGCAGAGCACAGGCCAGTTATTTTCAGTGGGTTTTTCTGATGTTTTCTCGGGACTTGCTTTAACTTACTCGTATTTGGCAGGAATGTCAGAAGGGATGCCGAATTCTCCTTGTTGCATCCCCTCATATCACATGGGTTTTTGATTTCTTTCCTAGGGTATGGCAGAGTGAAGCTTTGATCACTTGAAGATGGTTTCTGCCAGTTTTCTCCACTGAGAACTTACTTTTTCCCCTTTGTAATTAATATATTTTTAAAATGAAGAGGTACTTTGAGAATGTGTAAATATCTTGGTCCTCCTAAACTTTCGATGTCTTCATTTGTATATTTTGTCTGTATAAACTCATGGATTTCTATTTGATGCAGTGCATTATAATCTGTTAATATCATTATTTATTCTGATGTTCAAGCTGTCCTAGATTTGGCCACTAGTTTCCCCTTCAAGTGAGCTTCTGTATCTTTTTGATTTTGTCCTCATCATTCTTTGAATACTTTTTAATTTTTGGTAGACCAAGGTACTCCTCCTTAGCCTTGGAATAAGCTATTTCTCCAAGGAGCCCTTGTTCCTTTTGGTGGATAATGGTATTTAGAAGCTGAGATCTGGTCCATCACAGCTCCAGCTCCCAGGTTCTCTCAGTGAACACACACATGTAAGCACCCAGTCACACACTTACATCTATACCATATATAGTGTGTGTGTGTGCGTGTGTGTGTGTATATATATATGTACACACACACACACACACACACACATACACACACACACGTATATATATGTATGTATGTATACTGATATGGTTTGTCTGTGTCTCCATTCAAATCTCAACTTGAATTGTATCTCCCAGAGTTCCCACGTGTTGTGGAAGGAACCCAGGGAAGGTAATTGAATCATGAGGGCTGATCTCTCCCATGCTATTCTTGTGATAGTGAATAAGTCTCATGAGATGTGATGGGTTTATCAGGGGTTTCCGCTTTTGCTTCTTTTTCATACTCTCTTGCTGCCAACATGTAAGAAGTGTCTTTCATTCTTCACCATGATTATGTGACCTCCCTAGCCATGTGGAAGTGTAAGTCGAATTAAACCTCTTTTTCTTCCTAGTCTTGGGTATGTCTTTATCAGCAGCATGAAAATGGACTAATAGAGTAAATCGGTACCAGTAGAGTGGCGCATTGCTGAAAAGGTATCCAAAAATGTGGAAGCAACTTTGGAACTGGGTAACGACCAGAGGTTGGAACAGTTTGGAGGGCTCAGAAGAAGACAGGAAAATTTGGGAAACTTTGGAACTTCTTAGAGACTTGTTGAATAGCTTTGACCAAAAGCCTGATAGCAATACAACAATAGGGTCCAGGCTGAGGTGGTCTCAGATGGAGATGAGCAAGTTTTTGGGAACTGCTGCAAAGGTGACTCTAGTTTTGTTTTAGTAAAGCAACGGGCCGCATTTTGCCCCTGCCCTAGAGATCTGTGAAACTTTAAACTTGAGAGAGATGATTTAAGGTATCTGGTGGAAGAAATTTCTAAGCAGAAAAGCATTCAAGAGGTGACTTGGGTACTGTTAAAAGCATTCCCTTTTAAGAGGGAAACAGAGCATAAAAGTTTAAAAAATTTGCAGCCCGGTGAGGCAGTGGAAAAGAAAAACCCATTTTTTGAGGAGAAATTCAAGCCAGCTGCAGAAAATTGCATAAGCAACAAGGAGCCTAATGTTAAATCCCAAGACCATGGGGAAAATGTCTCCAGGCCATGTCAGAGACCTTCACAGCAGACCCTCCCATCACAAGCCTGGAGGCCTAGGAGAAAAAAGTGGTTCATGGACCTGGACCAGGGTCCCAGTGCTGCGTGCATCCTAGGGACTTGGTGCCCTGTGTCCCAGCTGCTCCAGCCATGGCTGAAAGGGGCCAATGTACAGCTTGGGCTGTGACTTCAGAGGGTGGAAGCCCCAAGCCTTAGCAGCTTCCACATGGTGTTGAGCCTGTGGGTACACCAAAGTCGAGAATTGAGGTTTGGGAACCTCTGCCTAGATTTCAGGTGTATGGAAACAGCTGGATGTCCAGGTAGAAGTTTGCTGCAGGGGTGGGCCCTCATGAAGAACTTCTGCTAGAGCAGTGCAGAAGGGAAATATGGGGTGGGAGTCCCGACACAAAGTCCCTACTGGGGAACCGCCTAGTGGAGCTGTGAGAAGAGGGCTACTGTCTTCCAGACCTTAGAGTGGTAGATCCACCGACAGCTTGCACTGTGTGCCTGGAAATGCCACAGACACTCAACACCAGCCTGTGAAAGCAGCCGGGGGGAGGCTGTACCCTGCAAAGCCACAGGGGCAGAGCTGCCCCAGACCATGGGCACACACCTCTTACATCAGCATGACCTGGATTCGAGACCTGGAGGCAAAGGAGATCATTTTGGAGCTTTAAAATTTGACTGCCTTGCTGGATTTCAGACTTGCATGGGCCCTGTAACTCCTTTATTTTGGCCAATATCTCCCATTTGGAATGCCTGTACCTCCATTGTATCTAGGAAGTAACTAGCTTGTTTTGATTTTACAAGCTCATAGGTGGAAGGACTTGCCTTGTCTTGGATGAGACTTAGGAGTATGGACTTTTGGGTTGATGCTGAAATGAGTTAAGACTTTAGGAGACTGTTGGGAAGGCATGATTGGTTTTGAAATGTGAGACATGAGATTTGGAGAGGCCAGGGGTGAAATGATAGGTTTTGTCTATGTTCCCAGTCAAATCTCAACTTGAATTATATCTCCCAGAATTCCCAGGTGTTGTGGGAGGGACCCAGGAGGAGGCAATTGAATTGGGGGGCCAGCCTTTCCCTTGCTATTCTCATGTGAGGGACCCAAGGGAGGTAATTGAATCATGGGGGCCAGTCTTTTCCATGCTATTCTCATGATAGTGAATAAGTCTCACAATATCTGTTGGGTTTATCAGGAGTTTCTACTTTTGCTTCTTCCTGATTTCTGTCTTGCTGCCACCATGTAAGAAATGCCTTTTGTCCTCTGTCATGATTATGAGACCTGCTTAGACATGTGGAACTGTAAGTCAAACTAAACCTCCTTTTCTTCCCAGTCTCAGGTATGTCTTTATCAGCAGTGTAACAGCGGACTAACACATATACATTAAATCATATTTGTTTAATTTTTAATTGTTGCCATAGGGGAGTAAATTTGTAAAATAATTTTTAGTGGTTATCATATATCTATGTATACACAAGATTGGCACCTGTGCAAGATGGGACAGGAGCCAGGGTGGGGGCAGGAGGCACTGCGGAATGTTAAAGTTCACACTAATGCCTCCAATTCTGATCACATGCCACAGGGTATGGTCTGCCTTTCTCCATTTCCATTCTTATAACTGTCTTCTTCTCTTTTTTTGAGACAGTTTTGCTCTGTTGCCCAGGCTGGAGTGCAGTGATGTGATCTCGACTCACTGCAACCTCCACCTCCTGGGTTCAACCTATTCTTCTGTCTTGGCTTCCCAAGTAGCTGGGAGTACAGGCACCCACCAGCACATCCAGCTAATTTTTGTATTTTTAGTAGAGATGGGTTTTCACTGTGTTGGGCAGGCTTGTCTCCAACTCCTGAGCTTAGGTGATTCACCCAACTTTGCCTCTCAAAGTGCTGGGATTACAGGCGTGAGCCACTGTGCCAGGCCATTGTTTTGTCTTCGGTGACCGTGAGAAAGCTGGCTCCCAACTCATCTGCTGTAATATATTTAGTCATTTGATCAATACATTGTATATAACCAGTCCCTTATCATTGCCATTGCCTAGGGACACCCTCCCCATCAGTGTATTAGAGCTGCCTTTCTTATCCTGTTCTGCCTCCAGCACCCTGTTCTGGCCCACTTCCTTTCATGGGTACCTCTTTGACCTACTCAGGCTGTGACACCCATGCTGGGCTGTTCCTCACTCCTCAGATGCCCCGTTTGTACCACTTGGGCTCAGCTACTCATACTAGGCCACCACTCTCCCTCATGTATGACCCCTTTTCCCTGTTTAGCCTTTGATACCCCATGATGCCCCCCCACCCCATGATGCTCCCCAGCACCCCATTGGCTGATGTCTCATTTTGCATGGATGCCAACTTTGCATAACCACACCTAGTGGCTTCTAGCCTTAGTTGTTTTAGAAGGAAAGGGACGCATATATGTGAAATATTTTGATGCACAGTTTTACATTTTAAAGAAAGTAAGTTTATTGACCTTTCTCTTTATGTTTTCTCAATTTAACTCTATACCCGGGTCTTTCCTACTATCTTAGCTTGGGTCTCCCAAAAGCAGAACCTGTGACAAAGGCTTATCTGCAGAGTTTATTTTGTGATGGGCTCCCAAGGAAGAGGAGTAGGAGGCTGGGAAGAGGGAAACAGGACAGGAGGGGAGCCCAACGCAGGGGAAATAGGGGCTCAGTCCTGTCAGGAACTTTGGAGAACATGCCTTAGAATTGTCTACCTGGCAGATAGAAGAAGGTTTTCATTTTGCAAGGGTCAAGAGCTGCCCTGCGGGGTGTGGACTCTTTGCACTCCCAGTATTGTGCACACAGCAGAATGGCAGAGTTGGTCACTGACAGCAGGTGTCCTGAAGAGCTAGGCCAGAGAAGCCAGGGGCAGAGAGAGAGGGAGATGTGGCATGGCTGGCATTGGGAAACAGAAAGAGGAGCTGAGAGGGTGTGACATGGGGCACAAAAGATGTCTGGCATACTGAAGATAATGTGGATCTTCCTTCTTATTTCCTTTTAATACACTCGTATTTTTATTTTAATATTTAACCTATCTGGAATTTTATTTTATATTTTTGAGATGAGGTCTTGCTCTATTGCTGAGGCTGGAGTGCAGTGGCATAATCACAGATCACTACAGCCTCAAACTTCTGGGCTCAGGCGATTCTCCCATTTTGGCCTCCCCAGCAACTGGGACTACAGGCTGGTACCACCATGCGTGGATAAATTTTAATTTTTTTGTACAGACAGAGTCTTGCTTTGTAGCCCAGGCTGGTCTTGAACTGCTGATCACAGGTAATCCTCTACCTTACCCTCCCAAAGTGTTGGAATTACAGGTGTGAGCCACTGTGCCTGGCCTGGAATTTATTTTAAAGTATGGTGTGAGGTAGGGATACAGTTTAAATTTGTTCCCTAGTGAGTTATTCTCAAGCCATAATTCACTGAATAGTCCATATTTTCCCATAATGACATAAAATTCTATCTTAAAAGTATATTAAAATTTTAAATATATTATGTATTGACTCTGCCTCATTGTTCCATCTGCTATTTTTTTTGTTAGTACCACACTGTTTTAATTATTGTAGCTTTAGAATGCATTTTAAAATATGCAGAACAAATATCCCTTCAATGGTATTCTTTTTTCAGAAATTTATTAGTAAGCAGTAGAAGTTTGCTTTTCTAGAGAATCTCTTGAATTGTTATTGTGTTTTTTTAATCCTTTTTCTTTTTTTTTAATCTTCCCAGGGGAAAAGGGCCTGAGCTTGCACATTCTTCAGCTAAGTAGCAAACCTCTCTTTTACAAATGGTCAAAAGATATAAAAGCATAAGATATAAAGACACAGATGATGTGTCCCCACTCACTATGCTACCTGCCTTTTAATTTTACCCTCACTGCAGTCCTGTGACTTTAGGAAGGGGCAGTCATTATGTAGAGCACAAGTACAAGGCTTAGAAAAGATTTTTTTTTTGTCTCCAAAGGCACACAAATAAATATGAGAAGTAGAACTGAAATGCAGTTTTGTATTCATAAGGCTTTTTAGAAAGAATGACAGTCTAGGAATTAGTTCTAAATTTTGTGCTTCTAATGGGAAATCCTTGGTCCTGATGTGTTTGCGTTAAAGCACTATTTCAACCGAGTCCTACGACAGACTTTCTTAGGAGTGACAAGTCTGAACTATTGCAACAAACCATAGTGGACAATCTTCTGTGAGGGTCTTTAAATATAGAGCCAGTTCTAAAGATGGTGTTGCTGATGTGCGGGGCTGGTACTCCTCCCCAGCAGACCTCACCTCCCTGCCCTTTCAGCATCCCCTCCTTGGCCCCTGCTGATGCCTGATGCTCCCACTGTTCTCTGCGGTGCTACCTGTCGCTGGCCTGCTGAGACCTCAGCCCCTCACTGTTTCCTTGTTCCACTTCCCCTGAAGCTTGTAGCTGGTTCTGTGGTTATGACTGAGTTGACCCTTCTGAACCCCCGATCCAGACACTTCCCACCTAGGCTGTCTCAGCTCTGCAAAAGCATCCTGAAAACAAAAATGGAAAAGAATTTGGCTCCTTGGGTGAGGTTGTTCCTGCTTTCCCTAAAACACTGTTCCTTTCTATAAATTTCACCTATCTGAAAGAAACAGGATGCTCCTTGGTGGGGAAAAGAAACCATAATGGAATGCCTCCTTCATGCCAGGCATTTTACAGGTCACCCCATTTAATCTTCACAACAATTCTATAGGAAAGGATGCTTATCTCTGCTTTGGAGAGGAGAAACTGAGGCCAGAGGGTTTATGGAATGTGTGCAACATCATGCAGAATGTTGTTAGCAAAGCCAGGGCCAAAACTGAGGTCTGCCTGAGACCAAGTCCAATTCCATAGACATGGTGCTAACATCCTACTGGGTGCCAGGCAGTGTGCTTTGGGGGCATAGTTGCCTCCTTATTGTCAAAGATTTTGAGCAGATCAGATTTGAGGACGCTTTTTTTGGTAGGTCTATATTTTTCTTACAGCCACTCTCCATTTTAAGCACATCGTGAGGGGACTTTTGGAGTCTGATCTATCGAACTGGGTATGTTTGGAAAGCTACAGAACAGTAGCCACAGAAAGACTGTGTGAGACAGAGTCCTAGCCTACCTGTCCGGCCAGCTGAACCTCATGTGTTTGCTGCTTTCATTTCCCCTTGGCTCAGGAAACGATGGTTTGGTTTTGCAAAGGAAGGCTGAGGACCTCTGCCAGCTTGCTAACAGCCTTGCCCCATTCAGATGCATCGAACTCACAGAACATCGCTCCCCAGCTGCCGGCCCGCGGTTCGGAGAGTGCCTGAATAGAAAACCACTCATTTCCCTTTGCAAAAGAGGCGCCCAAAGCAGATATTTCAATATATTCCAGTTTAGCCGAGGGAAGCCAGAACATGGATGTTGTTGCCAAGGAAACCACCTCGTCCTCCTGTGTGCTGTGCATACGTGTATCACTTCATCTCTCTGCTCTCCAAGGTAATATCATAGCTCTGTGCTTGGGGAAGGGTTTTTAAAAAGGCATATAAAACCTCTTAGCATCGAGAAGATTCATTAAATGATCTCACTCCAGAGAAGCTTAAATTATTCTTTTTAGATCCTTTTATGCCGAGGATGGGGAAATGGCTGAGTCAGTGCTATCTCTCGCAGCCCAGCTTGCTGTCTTGGTGGAGGCAGTTTTTCAGAAATAAACAAATCAGAGTTCGCAAGCTTAGACAGGGCGAGTATGTGTGTAATAAGAACGAGGCCATCATGTAGCTGTAATGTCACGGTCTGATCCCTCTGAGCGGATCTGCCAGACCACCTTGATCCGAGGGCCTCCTGGGAGTGAGGCCGCATTGCACAGGGCAGCCTTCAAAGTAGACACGACAGAGGGTCGCTGTTGCAAGGCCACCTGTCACAAGATTCCTTGTTCAGGAACTGCGTGGGGATTTCTGCTGCCCAATCTGTTCTCAGGCCCACGCCTGGGGCTGTTTTTGTCCTGCCTTGGGGTGTCTGGACTTGGGTCCACCTCTCTCTTCTGGACGCTGCCGTCACCCTCTTTATTCCCACCTACCCTATTCTGTATGTTAAAGTCAGCACAAAACGCCCCACGCCTTACAACACATACTGGATGGTGCTCCTGGTGGTCATCAGAGCTCAGTGGGTTACCCCAGCTTTCACACCTGCTTCCTCTCAGCCCCTCCTGGCTTCTAGGGCTCAGATTCCCTCCTGTCCATTGCATATGCAGATTAAATTTGGCTTCTCTCTTTCAGTTAGTGGCACTAGCCAAGGATATTGGTATATATTAGTTGTTCCCAGCTGGGGGCAATTTTGCCCCCCCAGGGGACATTTTTGGTTCTTACGTCTAGGAGGCAATCCTACTGGCATCTAACATGTGGAGGCCAGAGATGCTGCTAAACCACCTACCATGCCCAGTCCAGGCCTCTAAAAATGGAGAATTATCCAGCCCCAGATGCCAATTGTGCTGTAGTTGAGAAACCCTGGCTTATACTTATTCTCTTTGCTCATTCATGTAATAAATATTTATTGAGTACCTACCATACACCAGGCTCCAAGCAAGCATGCGGGGATATGAACTGAACAAGAGAGACACAGTTCTCACTTTCTCACATAGAGTCAATTGGGGGCCATTGAACAAATAATTACAATGATACAAATAAATTCTTACTACAGCTGGAATCCAGGTCTGACGTGTGTTTCCTGCCCCAGTTCTGGAGTCTGCCTGGTGCTCCAGCCGAACCTGCCCTGGCTCCTGGGTGGGGTATGGACATCCATGGCATCCCTCCCCAACACCCTACCAAGCTGGGATGCAAACCAGGTTATGATGGCCCCATGGCTCCCTTCTTTGATAAGCCACAGGTCTTCCTTGCCAACTGCTTTGCTGTTGGTCATTGCAGAGAAATAGTTAGGGGACAATGAAAACCACCTGAGAGATGTGGCAAAGGCTCTAGGACCATGTCATCTGCTGAAGCTCCAGTCCCTGTGCTGCCACTCCTGAGCGGCATCTGTGATGGCAAACAAAAGGCTCCTTGGGCTTCAGGTTCTGCTTTCTTTATAGGTGGTACTTATCCCCTGCTACCTCCCAGCCTTCTTCTGACCAGTTCCCTCTTCGGATAAATTATTTCCATGAAGTTCTTCAGGGTTAGAAACATGAACTTTTAGAACCAGGTGACCCAGGTTGGAATCCATCTCCACCACTTACTAGCCATGTGACCTTGGATATGTTACTTAACTTTCTGTGCCTCAGTTTCCTTTTCTGTAAAATGGGCATAATAACATCTATCTGGCCTGAGTCCAAGTCCAATTCCACAAGCATGGTGCTAACATCCTACGAGGTGCCAGGCACTGTGCTCTGGGAGCATAGCTGCCTCCCTATTGTCAAGGATTTTGAGCAGATCAGATTTGAGGACTTCTTTTTGGTAGGTCTGTATTTTTCTTACAGCCACTCTGTGTTTTAAGAGCTTCATGAGTAGAATTTTGGAGTCTGAGCTCCAAAAAATTCCTATTGTAAGGATTAAGTAAGTTATTGTATGTGGAGTTCTTGGTTCTCAGCGTCATTTAAGCCTTTCTATCATTATAACTGTTACCATTTTCCTGGCATGTGGACCCGATGACGCAAATGAGGCAGGAACTTTCGCCTCTGCCTCTCGTGGGCCACCCGATGAGCTCAGTGGAACTTAGCCATGCCTATAGTGCTGCAGGCCTCGCTTCTGAGTGCTGGAGGCTGAGAAGTCAATGGGTGTTTCTTGGGCATTTTGGTGGTTCCCTTATACAGGAGGAAATTGACAATGGAAGGTTGTCATGGAAATGCACCTGTTCCAAGCTGATGCAACCTGAGCTGTGGGCTGGCTCTGCAGGGGCCTGCCATGCACTGACCTCGGCTTCACCTGGGTCAGGGGGAGGCTGGACAAAGGTAGACATCCTTCCTCCCTGCCAGCCTGCCACTGCGGCTTTCTGTCTTTGGTGTGAATAGGCACTCGAGCTTTCCTGGTCTCCTGAGCTACTGTGAACATGGCACAAGATAGTGGGCTCGGAATAACATTGGAAACAACTACTTCCTGGATGGCCACGGTGTGCATGGCCTGAGGGAGGGTGAGGGCAAGGGGAGTGATGGTTACTGGACATCTTCTTCATGACCAGGCCAAGAGGCTTCTGTGTCTTCTCACTGAATCCTCCAACAGTGCTGTGGGGGCAATACAACATCCCACCTCACGGGCGAGGAAGCTCAAGTTGAAGGAATGTTCAATCACCTGCCCTGAGTCTCACAGCCGGGAAGTGACAGCCCCAGGATTGGTGGCCAGGGTTTTTCTGCCTTTAAAGCTTAAGCCGTGTCCTTGTGTGTTGCCTTGGTCTGTACAGGCTGCTATAGCAAAATACCATAGCCTGGGTAGTTTATGAACAAAAGGAAGTTATTTCTCATAGCTCTGGAGCCTGGGACTCCAAGACCCGGGTTCAGTGTTTGGTGAGGACCCACTTCCTGGTTCATAGACGGCCCCTTCTTGCTATGGCCTCACAGCAAGCAGTCAGAGTTCTCTCTGGCGCTTCTTTAAGTAGGGTCACCAATTGCATTCATGAGGGCTGCACCCCCATGACCTAATCCCCTCCCAAAGGTCCCACTACCCCATGCCATCCCCTTGAATTTTGGGGGAGCACAGGCATTCTGACAATAGCATATGTGTATTTGCTCCTGGCCTGCCTGCTGGGGAAGCTAGCGCCTCCAAGCGTGGCTCCCGTTTGGTTACCCTGGGTGGCCAAGGTCAGCAGACTGCCTCTGTCCTGGTGGGCTGGAGTGAGGCTTGGGTCATAGTGGAACTCTGTGGGGCTCCGGGGCCTGCCAGCTGCCCTGGGGCCGGAGGTCCTGCTGCTCTGTGCCCATAAGGTACCTCCTGGGAATCGTAATTTGCATCAGGGCCCAGAACTCTCCCTGACAGTTCGTTCAGCTCTTGTCTTTTCCTCCCCTACCTACCTGCTCATCTGGCTTTCACACACAAAGCCTCCCCTGCACTCCCCATTCTCCTCCTCAATTCCTTTCCCGGCTTTTGTACTTTATGATGCCGTGACTTGGGTGAGGAAACTCATTAAAGTCATTATTCCGTGCACAGAAATGTGTCTTTCATCCCATTCATATTTAATGTTCCTCCCACTTGATCTTTTGACGCTTTTTAATTCCTGATATTACATGACATACACACACAGCTCTCGCTGGGAATCATTCTTTCTATGGAGTTGTCATGACTGCTCTCTGTGAGGAGGGCTCCTCCTAACGTATTTGTTAATTTCTAAAATGATGCTTGTATTTTTGGATTGATGCTGTCTGATACTATTGACTTTGAGTGATTGAGGGTGACATTGGGACAGGAGGAATTGTGGGAACAAGACAGGTGTCTGGTTTCCTGTTCCGACTCTGGAGGCCAGGTGTTCATCTCTGAAATGGGCAGATCCATGCCTCATGGCCCAGTCCAATCCCTGTATTTGGCATCCACTGGGCTTTCCTGGGGTGTAAACAATTGGTTTAAATTCTATCTAATTTGCCATAAAAAGGAATATTTTACAAGGAGATGGGGCTACCCATAGAATCACAGAAAAGGTTGAGAATTGGCTGTATGAGGGACAGATAACCAGGGTGGCTGCAGGGACCGGGGAGCAGGCTCCCTTCTGGCTCCGGGGTGAAAGGAAGGAGACCTCATGGCGGTCAATGGCTGTTTTCTCAGCTCAAGATTTAAATTCCAGGAAGTAAACATAGAATTGGTTCAGCTTGGGTCCCATGCCCAAGGAAAGGGTGGGGTGTTTTGATGGACAGTTATATTGAGATCTTATCCAATGAGGGCCGGGAGTTTCCCCAGGTAAGAGGCTGTTTTCAGCAGGAGAACGAAGGATTCTGAGGAGAGGAAACAGCAAATGCCCTCTACACATCCCTGAGCTCTGGGCTGGCTCTGCATGGGCCAGCCTATGCAGAGAGAAAGGCGGTGAGACCACCGGACAAAAGTGAGGAAAAAGCAGGTTCTTCAGGCTCCGTATCTTTGACCAAGAGAGAGATACATTTCTGGGCCTCAGAGATTACCTTCTAATGTAGGAGAAGGCAAGCCGTCCTGGCAGGTGTCAGAGAGTAAATATTTCTGTGTTTCTGGCCCACGTGGCTTCTGCCATGATACCGTGGAAGTAGTGGTAGAAGACATGTAAATGAATGGGTGTGGCTGTGTTCCAATAAAACTTTATGGATAAAAACAAGTAGCAGGCTGGGTTGGGCCTGCGGGACACAGCGTGCTGGCCCAGGTTCTAGTTGACAGCTGTCATTTCATGGAGGAAAAGTTCCCTCCCAGCTTTCACAGTCTGGGTAAGACAGTGGTTCTCTGATGTGGCTCTACTTCAGCACATCTCAAGGAGCCTGTTGAAATACAGATGCCTGGGGCCCACCCCAGCCTTGCCAGATTGGAATTTCCAAGGATGGGCCTAAGGATCTGTATTTTTAACAGTTACCCCTAGTTAGTTCTGAATTGCACAGTGTTCTGAACTGGTCTTTCGAGTCTTGGCAGAGCAGGTAAGACTGCCTTCCTTGAAATGTGGATGTATTAGAGAAACTGGGGGCTCCTCCAGGGTTGGGGAACAGTGTGTGTAGGGTAGGTTTCCTGGAGGGGCCCATTCCCGCCCTGGATGGGAAGTGGAGCTGTCCCAGCACTAACCTAGCTTTTCCTAGCTCTCAGCCTCATTCTCCATCCTGTGCTCTACTATTTACAAGCCAAGGAGGGACTGATGGAAAGTCCAGCTGTGAAATCCGAGCCATTCGGTTCCCTGCTGTGAGGCAGTGAGGTCTTGGAAAGTTTTCTGTTTTCATCATTCTGAAAAGGCTGCACCCATAACCGTCCCATTTCTCTGGCTTTCCTCCACGGCGTCGCTTTCCCCTTGTCATCGTCTCTTCCTCCCCTACAGACCTGCTTTATCAGAAACCTCCTTTTTCCTTTGCCCCAAATGACCCCAGCATGTCCTTCTTTTGGATACTGACCTCATTCTGGCAAACCCCACTTCTTCTTGCTGTAATTTTTAAACATTAAACATTCCCATCTCTTCCCATCTCTCCTATCTCTTTCAGTTTTCCATTTTTTCTAACTTAACAAACACCCCACCCATAAAACGTTTGGGGTCTCTTCTGCTGAGGGGCGCAGGCTGTAGATGCTGGCAGAGCAGTGTCACTGTACAGAGGGAGATGGATTCCCAGGGTGTGGTTCTTGACCCAAAGGGCTTCTGACCATCACCGCTCTCCCCTTGGACATAGATGGGGCTCTTTGCTTGTTACAGTAGTAGGCATCCATTGCCTGCCCAATGTTCACCTCCCTTTTTCTCAGGAGTTTACTCCATCCCTACCCTGAGTCCAGGTAGATTGGGTGGGTTAATTCCGGGGTAGGCATGTGACCCAGGCCTGGCAAATCAGCGCATTGGATTCCCCTTGGCCACAGTAACTGGCTCAGGGATGGGTCTATGGGCAAAGTCTATGCTGGGCCTTATATGGGGTTGTACCGAGGAAAGAACTCTCTTTCTGGACTTGGGGTTGGGATGCTGTCAACCTGGAGCTTCTGGAGTCCAAGTGGGGAGGGTGTGCTGAGAGTGAATGTAGTACCGAGGGAAAACAAAGCCAAGAGGTGCACCAGAGACAGGATCAAGGAGTGAGAGAGAGAAAATAGGTCTGGGGGATGGGGTTTGAGCCTCTGGATCCAGCCGGACCTGAAGCCAGAAGACCTACGTGTAGACTTTTCTACTATATGAAATCTGACATTCTCTTTCTGGATTAAGCCAACTTAAGCTGCAACTCAGAGAGTCTTGATTGATAGCTGACTTGATGCTGGCAAGGTGAGTCCCTGCACAGGGATGCCTGAGCCACGGGGAGACCACCATAGTCAGCTGCGAGCTCTTTCTTGTTCTATGTTCAGCATAGCCCAGATGAGTTCTCACCAGGAACAGGTATACACAGTCATAAACTGGCAGGGTTAATCATAGGCCCGTTGTGCTCTGAAAGCTTTGTCAGAACAGGCACACATCATTTGTCCCCATCCACACTCTGCTAGCAGGTCGCAGCATGGTCCCCAGTGAACGTGCTGATTGTCCGGCTGATTGAGGGAAGCACAGCCTTCCTCACCACTCACCGGCCGCCTGCACACTCTCCTGCCATCCTGGTCTTGTCAATGTCACTCCACCAACCCAGTTTCCAAGATAGAAGCCATCCTCCTCACTCTCTTCGATGAGATCCAGCCGCTTGCTGCTTTTCCATCTCCACCTCCACCTGCTTAGCTCAGACCTCAGCCTTTCTTAGGAGGACGCCATATGGCTCTGGATCTGACACCTCGCCACGGTGGCCTCTGTTCCTTACCTGTGAAATGGGGATGGGACACTACACTCAAAATGTGAAATGTCTCCAAGGATTTGGTTGCCAGGGGAATATAATGGCCCTTTGAGTGCTCAACTAAGATATTAATCTGTAAAAAGGAGCAGAAGAAAGATACAAAGTCACCTTCAAGAGGCCGTGTCCCAGAAACCTTAGACATCACCTCCTGAATGTACATGAAGGCCAGGTCCATCAGAAGAGGGCTGTGGCAGTCAATAGGAGCACAGAAAATGGGGTGGCCCAGAGACTTGCTTTCCTGTGGCATGGCTGGACTGCCTTATGGGCCTCAGTTGTGAACAAGAACACAGTAGAGCCTGACGCTACTGGCTCCTCCCGCAATGCCTAAAAGCTCTGGCTTCCTGTGTTTGCTAGCCAACGGGGAGAGAACGTGCTGGACAGGCAGCACAACTGTTTGCAATGAGTAAGCTGGCATTTGGGCTTTGTTCATCATCCTTGTGAGCTGTGAGTCAGCATCCTGGAGCCTGTCAAGTCTGGCTATCAATGACACTGTGTTTCTGGTTTGCAGAGCTTGGTTAGGCCCTGACCCCAGGTTCTCAAGGTCAGGAGTGTATCAGTGTAACCTAAGGGCCCCACGCCTCGAGATTCTGATTGATGAGGTCAGGTGGGACCAGGCCCTCCTACTGAACAGCTCCTCAGGGAGGCCTGGCTGAGACGCAGGGCCTGCGCCCAGCTACCGCACCTCCCCTGCCTGCCTGTGGCCCCCTCGTCTGCCTCCTTTGAGCCTCTTGGCTGGGTGTTGCTCATTGGCTTTCGTGTTCACTTGAGTAATTTACACGGAGCTCGTTTTAATTCTCCTGAGACCCCCTGTAGGCTTTCATGAAATTAAACACTCAACAACAGACATTAAAGAAGGAAAAATGGCCTCTGTATTTGGAAGTTGTGAACAAAAAGAAAACAGAACTGCTGGCAATTGTTCTTCCTCTGAGTCTTCTGCTTCTGGCTCGGTAGTTGGATCTTGGACCACTGGGGCTTTGCTTCCAGGACGGGGTGACTTAGGGTGGATATCATGGCCTTCTGGGGGGGCCAGTATTTGACCGAAATGACCACTATTCCAGCTACTTGGCTTTTTGATACTGGAAAGGCTGTGAGTTGGCTCTCTAAGGATTTCTAAATGACTAAGGCTGAGCACAGAAGCAGCATCCCAAAATCCTGTGCACCAGCTTTGGGGGTGAATCCTCCTCTGCTTTGTCTCCCAAGACTACTGGACCAGGAGTAGGTTTCGTTCATTTGGCGCCTCCGAGGAGACAAGTGGAGAAGGCAAATTCTATTTACTACAGGGTCTGTGTACAAGTATGGTGACTATAGAAAGCAGAACACCTCTCTAGCTAGGCTCTGTTGACCTGGACAAAATAATCTCTAATCCATGATACCTCCTGAGCCTAAGTATACTCACTATTGGAATGGCGGACATCGTTCACGTGGCCTCACTTCTGTTGCTTGTTTTTCTCTCTAAATCTCTGCGGTCACCTTCGCCTCGTTCACTCTTTGCAGTTAACTTCTCTTCCTGCTTTGCAGAGAAAATAGAAGATGTTAGATGGGGACATCAACCTCTTCCTACATAAATTGTAAATGTAAAGACACTGTCTGCCCCCTTGACCTTGTTTCATGGGCCTTTGACTGACCAAGGCTAACAGAATCACGTGTTCCTTAAGGGTGACACTCATTGCTCTATCTTCAAAGCCATTCCCATCAGCATTTATGTATATCTGCATCTTGTCCACATTGACAATATGGAGTTCTTTTATTTATTTATTTTTTTTGAGATGCAGTCTCCCATTGTCACTCGGGCTGGAGTGCTGTGGCACGATTCTGGCTCACTGTGATCTCCGCCTCCCGGGTTCAAGCCCGCCTCAGCCTCCCAAGTAGCTGGGATTACAGGTGCCTACCACCATGCCCAGCTAATCTTTTGTATTTTTTTTTAGTAGAAACGGGGTTTCACTATGTTGGCCAGGATGGTTTCAAACTCCTGACCTCATGATCCGCCCACCTCGGCTTCCCAAAGTGCGGGGATTACAAGCATGAGCCACTGCGCTTGGCCTACAATGGAGTTCTTTCTTACCCTTCCTTTGCAGCTCACCCACTAGATTCCGCCTTATCACTCCCCTCCCAACTCACAGTCAGACTTATTGAGAGAATGAGCCACACTCTCCTCCCACACAGTTCTCCATCCATTTCGACAGGGTTTCTGCCTATACTCTTCCCAAATTGCTCTGACCGTGTCGCCAGTGCCCTCCATGTTCCCACACCTGGGATACTTCAGTCCCTGCTTTACTCAAACTTGCAGAAACATTTGACATCCTCAGCAGTTCCCTCCTGCAAAACCTCTTTCCTTGGTTTTCATGACACTGAATTATCTCGATTTTCTTATCTCTCCTCCTCCTTTTTAGTCTGGGAATAGCCTCTCTCTGCCTGTTTCTTATCTCAGTGATTTCTGAGGTGTCTAAAATTCATCCAGTGTGGTTGCTAGAATGCAGGTCAGATCTCAGGCCCAAAACTTCGTATCAGTACATCATGACTTCTCTTGACTGCTTAGAGTAAAATGTGAGAAGAGAGAAGCAAATTAAATATAGAATTTATAATCAAAAGGGAAGCATAACTTAAAGAGTTGGAGAATTCTCAGCCTGTAACACGTGAGAAAATGTGTTCCGGAGAGAACATCTACAGTGTGGCTAAGCGGCTGTTTGATAAGATTAGTAAGGACAGAAGGAAGCCAGATGCTATGCATCAGGACACTGAGAGAATGGCCCTAAAGGCGTTTTGGAGATCTTCAGGGCTGCCACACCCAGAGTGCAGGAGCCTTGAAGGTGGTAGAACTGCTTCAAGGGAGGGGCTCAGTGTGCCTGTGGGACCTTGGGCTTGCTGCCCAGAGCCACCTCCAATTTTGGCTTCATACTTCTGGGACAGTGCTCTTTAGCCACCCCAGGTGGGGCTCAAGTGTGGCTCAAGTGGGTCCTGGTGCAGCTTGGGCTGCCACTTAGAGGGCACAAGCTGTTAACGTTCGTGGTGTCCACCTGGTGCCAAGTCTGCAAGCGTGCTAAGTGAAAGACCTGGGGGACATGGTTACTTCCACTTAGATTTCAAAGGCATCACTGGAGAGCCTTGGAGCCCAAGCAGAGAACCGCCACAGTGGTGGAGCTGCCACCTAGCACTCCCACAAAAGCAATGCCTCATGGAGCTGTGGAGGCAGGGTCACCCTGAGACCTCACACTGGTGGAGCCACCAGCATGTGACTCCAGCCTGAGAGAGCTGTGGTGTGGGCTGCACACAGCAAAGCCATGCGGGGAGGGCTGCTGGGAGCCCCAGAGGCCCAACCCCTGCCTCACTGTGTCTGGAAGGTGGGACATGGAGTCAAAAAAGATTCTTCTCAAGCGTCAAGATTTAACGTTGTTTGCCTTGCTGGGTTTTGGGCTTACTTGGGACCTGTTGCTCCTCTCTTTTTTTCCTGTTGTTCCCTTTCGGAATGGGAACAGCTATCCTATGCCTGTGCCACCATTGTATTTTGGAAGCACATAACTTGTTCAGTTTCACAGAGAGGGCAGTTTGCCATGGGATGAATCACACCTTTGGGTCTCACGTGTATCTGATTTAGATGAGATTTAGATGAGATTTAGGGCTTTAGACTTTTGAGTTGATGCTGGAAGGAGCTAAGCATTTTGGGACAATTGAGATGGAATGGATGTATTTTGCGTGTGAGAAGAACATGAGATTGGAGGGGTCGGGGCAGAATGTTAAGGTTTGAATGTGTGTGTTCCTCTAAAATTTGTATGTTGAAACCTAAGACCCAGTGTGATAGTGTTAAGAGGTGAGGCTTTTAGAAGGTGGTAAGTCCTAAGCTCCACCCTCATGAATGAGATTAGTGTCCTTTTAAAAGGAGGCACCTTCTTGGGAGCAGAAATGATCAGCCCTTACCAGACAGCAGATCTGATGCTATGATGTTGAACATCCCAGCCTCCAGAGCTGTGAGGAATACATTTGTGTCCTTATCAATTACCCAGTCCCAACAATTTTATTGTTGAAGTGTGAATGAACCGAGACAAGTCCACTTTCTATCTCCAGCCCAGCCATTGCTCCTGGGCGTCAGAACCACATATCCAACTACATGCAAGGTACCTTCATGAGGATGTGCCAGGCAGTGGAAACATTCAGAGCAGAACTTCTCATCATCTCCACACTTGCTGTCCCATGTTCCTCTTCCCTGTGACTGGCACCATAACCCAACACTTATGTAAGGAAGAAACCTCAACTCCTCCTTTCCCAATGCCTCTGCCAAAGACCCAACCAATCTTCAAGTCCTGCACATTCTAACTCCTACATAGGTCTGAAGTTCCCAGTCACTCTTCACTCCCACTGTTCCTGCCCTATCTAGGGCCCCCTAAATTTTCTCCTGGATGGGTCTCTCCCTGGGCTCTCTGCCTCTACATGTGCCTTCTTCCACTATTTTCCACATGGTGACTTAGGGACAGTTTCAGTCTGACCTTGTCACTCCCCTCCATTCAGGCCTTTAGTAGTGTCCTGTTACCTCTGTTTGGACAAAATCCACCCCTTAGCCAGGCATACAAAGCCTTCCATGGCTCCCCTTCTGTCTCCAGGTATTTATCCTCCAGGAAAATCAAATAGCTCCTCCACTAGCCTGGTTCAGCACCAGGGCTAGGCAGAAAAGTCAAATGATTGTAGCACAGTTTTTAAAGTTTCTGTCATTGAGACAAAATAAAAAGGGTCAGATTGTCAAGTCAGATTCATAAGAATCAGAGATCTCACCCAGTACTAAGCCGAACTAATAACTGCAAGGATACAAATAATTGTGAGGCTCAGGTCAAGCGTGAAGTCTGAACTGCAATACAGCTCCCAGGACTTTTTTTTTTTTTTTTTGCCACATTAGGCTGTGCCCTGGCCCGGATTTATCACTAGGGGTCTCTGTGTGCTACGTGCAAGCCATCCTTCTTGAAAGGGGAGTCATTTTGGTCCTGAAACATCTTCTCTTTTTTCTCTGATAGTTTCATAGCTTGCACAACATTTTCCAGGGAACCATCTGCCATAAATCCATAGGTTCCAGGTTTGTTTACCATGAGTGGTTTTAGGCAGATAGGGCACGGCTGGCTGAAAGCATTCCATAGATAAGAGGACTTCTGCTCCAACATCGTTAGTGTGCTTGCCAGAGGCTCTGTCCCTGGAAGGATGATGAGGGGATTTGATGGGGTCATCTTTCTGTCTTGCCCGGGGTGTCCCTCCTGCAGGTAGAGAAGGGACTGCAGGCATGCAGCTGACCCTCTCCTGCCCCGTCCTGCTCTGCCCACCTCCTACATGCTGCTGTTTCCAGAGCTCCAAGCTCGGCCTCTTCCCTTCTTGCTCTCCATGGGTGCCAGCTCCGTGGGTCACCTCCTCCACGGCAGCTTCCTTTAGACACAGAGTCTCCCAAAGCTACCTTGTTCACCCTTGAGTTTCAGACTCACAGATTCCCTGCTTGCTGCTGCCTTAATGCCCTCCAGTCCTCAGACAAGCCCATTGGGTCCCTTCTTCCTTTCAGGGCAATGATGTGCACACCCACCCAGTTCTCATGAAACCCTGAATCACCTCTGTCCTGCCGCTGGCTAGCTCCTTCTCCTGAAGTAAGTCAGAGAGAAAAACCTCTCTGAGCCTCAGTTCCTACACATGTAAGATGGGGATAATAGCCATCTCTGCTCACAGAGCTGTTGTAGGATTAAATGAGATGATGCTGCTAAGAGCTTACGGCAGTGGCTGGCACACCGTAAGTGCTCGGTAGTTATTGGAAGTCTTTGGTTCCCGTGCCATTCCCGTGGCTACTCATTACCGCATGTTACAAGTTCTAACTTCTTCCTGAGGCCCCCTTTCCATTTTCACCATCCTCTTCTCACCTCTGGCTTCACCCCGACAACAGCCTTGGAACTGGCCGCCTCTGTGCAACTCTGTCTGATCTCCCCTCTTCTCTGTAGCCAGAAAAATCCTTCTCCATGATGTGTCTGATGATGTTACTGCCTTTGAAGACTACGTCGCTCTTAGGAGAATTCCAAACTCCTTAAAGGGGTTTAGGAGGCTGCCTATGATCTGACCGCTACCTGTCTCCTTGCAACTTCCCACCTCTAATGCTGACCACTGGGTGTGCTGACCTTTCAGTTCTTCTGAATCGCAGGATTGGGCAGAGCTATCCCCACCACCTGGAGCACTCTCTTCCTTCCTCTCCAGCCCTCCAACTCTCTCCCATGCTTTTCCATACTCGCTCTGCCTTTCCCCTATCAGAGCACTTCCCAGCTGCGTGGACGAGCCGGGTTGTATGCCTGGACCCCTTGTGAAACTGTAAGCTTCAGGAGGGCAGGGCCCTGGCTCACAGTTGTATCCCCAGTACTTAGAACAGTGCCTAGCAGACAGTAGGTCCCCAATAGCAAATGATCTGAGTCAGTGAATGAGTGGGCAAGATGAAAAGGGATGGGCTGGGGAGCAAGAGGGAAGTCTTGAGTCTGGGGTTTCTGGCTTGAATGAAATTGAGATGGGCAATCTTCAGGCGGGACTCCTTGTCGGGATCATTGTTTTAATGAGCTCTGCGGTGTGGAAGGGCCTGTGTGAGCGTGGCAGTGGGCACTGCAGATCAGGCCTCTTGAAATAGGTCTGTGATTTGACAATTAGCATGGGAGATGAATCTCCTTCCCTGCCCCGTCCTCAGCTGCCCTCACAGCCTAGCAGGGTTGGGGCAGAGCATGCGCCCTGCCTCGGGGGGTGGCCATGGTGTAGGTGGGCTTCACAAAGTTTCTTCCTTTAATGTTATCTTGGGTTCTGCATGGGACAGAGATTTCACCTATGTCTGCGAATCCTGCAACAAACTAGTGCTATAACCCTTGTGGCTGGCTGGTTTCTGTCCTGTTTCATGTGGCCTGTCCCTAAGAGCCCCTTGTCGGGGTTAGTTTGGGCTGTGGGTGGATGGGGTATTCCTTGCAGCTGTCTGCCGGAAGCTACTTGCCACTGCTCAGGAGTTCCTAGGCTGTAGTGCCCACTAGGGAGCCATGAAGGTGAAAAGTCCCCCTTTCTTAAAGCCAACCTCTGCCTTCCTCCCAAATCAAGCGCAACTTGCAGCTGTGATGACCTTTTAATTGGTCTATATTGAAGGGTCTAGAGGAAGGAGAGGTCGGGAAAGGGTGGAATCAGGCCTTGTGCCTTGCTTGGGCATCTTGCCCCCTTGACCTGCAGAGGGGTGAGAGGGCATTGCCTGGGTCCTGTAGCTGCATGGAGGCTCCTTGTATCTTTGGAGGGTCTCCTGAGTTACTCCACCCTGCAGAGTAATGAGGTTTCTCTCCTCCTATTCCTGCATCTGGCAAATTCTGTTGTCATCTGCTAACAGTCATTGGCTTTCCTCTGCCCATTTTCTGCTGGCTCTGTAGAGGGAGTCTTGAGTCTGCTCTGAGGAGGGGTGAGGCTGGAGAGTGCTGGGGAGCAGGGAGTACAGAGGCTCACACTCCAGGCTAGGGCTGATTTCTCCTGAACCATCGGCAATCAAATCCGTCTTACCGTGGTGAGAATTAATTCCTTCTCAAACTCCCCTTCAGATAGGTGAGAAATCTGTGTGCCTCCTATTAACATAATTGTGACCCCATTTCTTGTGAAATGACAGCCCTGGTCTGATTATGCTCGGGGAGCATCCCCAGCCTGTGCCCAGGGCTGCGTGACGAAAGCTTCATCACATTAACTGGCAAATGAACAGTCCACACTGTCTCTGTAATCTGTAGACAATAGCCATGTTTTATCCTAGCCACAGGATGGGGTCAAGAAGAAATTCCTGCGTAGCCCACCACAGCTAGTTAAGTACATGCCCAGCAGCATTTAAAATGAGGGGAGGAGGAGCTTTGCACAGGCATGGCTGGAAGGACAGTGGGCTTGGAGCTGGGGGGCCCGGGCCCAGCCTGCCATTTGCTAACTGTGCTGTTGGGATCAAATCCCTTCCTCGCAAAGACAGCAGAGGGCTGGTCCTTTAGACCTGAGACTTGCTCATTTTAGGCTATCATGGAGTACAGCCTTAGAAGCTATAAACTGGGTTCCCATTTTCTGTGTTGGAGGAAGAGTCTAGAAAGTTCTCTGGAAGACAGAGTTAAGAAGCCAAATCAGTGGTTGGATAAAGGCCCTCCCTCAAAATATGACACGGCAGAAGGCACCAGAAGAGCTCTCCTCCCTGGAGGCAAGGCAGTGGGCTGAGCTCAAAGCCTAGCCTGGCCATATGTCTAGTTGGAGGCCCGTGCAGGGCATCTGGGACTGGGGATGAGACAGCATGTCTGTTTCCTTGTTGAGTCATTCTAGCTCATCGAGCACCTCTGATGACCAAGGTGGTACGAGAGGGTGGAGAGAAGTCTGTAGTCAAGGGAGCTCCATGTGCACCCACTTAATCACTAACTGGCACCGGCCTGCACAAATGGCTCCTCATCCCAGCGATGTGGCCATGCACCCTACATGCCTCATCCTGCGAGGATGAATGAGGCAGTGTTTCTGACACAGAATGGGACTCCCCCCATATCTGTCCCCTGCCCTCTCTCTGTATGCACAGCAACATTTGAGACATCACAGAGGACACTGAGGCCATTCAGAAAATGCCACTGTCTTTAAGTACAAACAGGCCCATGGCAGGGCAGCTGGTGTGTGCCCAGAAATGCCACTGCTGCAGAGTAGGAAGTACAGGGCCCCAAGGCCTGGGGACTCAGAGGAGTAAGAGTACTGAACAGAAAGAGTTTCACGGATGGTGCTGAGTTGAGGCTGGAGTGGCTTGGCACTTGAAGGAGAAGGAAAGAAGATCATTTTGGGGCAGAGAACAGTTTGGGTCAATGCATGGGTGCACAGAAGCTCAGAAAAGAAAGCAAGCTTGTGTGGTGGGGTGTGTTCAGAACACTCCATACAAGATGGTATTTCTTTGTAGGCACATGGAGGGAGGGGTGTTTGGGTCACAATGATTTGAATGTTGGGGAACATGGATGACATCTGGGGGAGCTAGTCTCAGCTCTCCACTTACGGTGCAGCATGTTGGGGCAGCCTTTTCTTCCCGGTCATTCTCCAGGACCAGACACTATTATTCAGTTTCCCTTAGCTCTTATGCAGCAGGAGAACTGCGCTGACTTGGGGCTGGAATAGTTGTCCTTTTGTGACGTAGTTAACCACCCACGCACCAGCCTTCCCACGCCCTCTCTCTGTCTATTGTTCTCCATAGGGCATCTCTTCATCCCCACACCACGTGTTCACTGCTTTCTGTTCCCCACACGAGAATCTCAGCTCTGGGAGGGTGGGGACCTCACTGCTGGGTTTGCTACTCTACCCCCAGCCGTTAGAGGATTGCAGCAACCAGTAGGCTTTTGATGCATATCCGAAGAATCAATGTGTGAATGGCAGTTGGATGGATGGTTCCTTGATCGCCTGTCATGGGGCAGATTCATGTGGCAAGATGTCAAGTAATTCATCCAAGCCAGAATTCACATTCATTCAAGACCTTGCAATGCCCAAGGGTAGATAGTAAATATTGTAGGATGCCTAAAGCTCCCAAGAAGATGATAAAAATGACCCTGGAGTTATGCTAAGGGCCACCCTGGCAGGCTGCCCCGTCCTGTGCTTCCTGAGAATCGTGGTTTGTTGTGGTGTGTTGAGTGCCATGATGATGGCAGGGTTGAACTGGATGGTGATGATAAACTATCACAAAGGGAGAATGGGTTTTTCAGAGAGCCTTGGTTCAAATGAAGTCTTTCTAAATAAAACGGAAAGGAGTACACTCTTTTCCCATGGTGTTGGTAGGTGTTAAGATGTGTTAGTCCATTTGCATTGGTATCTGAGGCTGGGTAATTTATAAAGAAAAGAGGTTCTTCAGTCTGTACTGTATGACACTGGCCTCTGCTCCTGCTGAGGACTTAGGAAGCTTCCAATCATGGTGGAAGGTAGAAGGGACCCAGGGTATCACATGGCAAGAGGAAGCAAGGGAGAAGAGGGGTGCCAGGCTCCTTTAAACACACCAGCTCTCTCTTGAACTAATAGATTGAGAACACTCTTTACCTTGAAGATAGCACCAAACCATTCACGAGGGCTCCACCCCTATGGTCCAAACACCTCCCACTAGGCCCATCTCCAACACTGCAGAATCACATTTCAGCATGAGATTCAGAGGAGACGAACATCCAAAGCATATCATATGTAAGTAACATTTCCTGAACTTCAGCCAACAGCAAGACCGATTGCTGTCCTCTGTTACCCAGGTCTCCGTGAGACCAGAGATATTAAGAGGAGGAAGGATCCTGATAGAAAATGCCACATAGAATCAGTGCTTATGAATAGACATCCAATTTCCCACCCGTACCAAGTGTCTGGGCCCTTTCTGTGGATAGCCTTCGCCCTTACTTCCTGAGGCTATGGGAGCCTTTGCTTGGTGTCCAGCCCCATGCTATGCCCTGAGGTGGGCTTGGGGGTCTCTGCTGCCAGGAGTTCACAGGTAGTTAGGGAGGTAAGGCACAAACTAGTTCAAGACAGGTAGAGGAGCAGGATGGGGCAGCAGGAGGGAGCATGGTTAGGGTGAGAGGACACAGAGGCTGACTCCTCAATGCAATTGCAGAGACTCAAGATTTAGAGCAAATTTCTAAAGCTTCTTCAGACTGTGAGCTTCTTCACAGGTGAGGGAAGAAGAGAATTCCAAGCAGAGAAAACAGCAAGTAGAAAGGTGAAAAGGCAGTGTGTGTGCGTATGTGTGTGCATGTGTGCCTGTGTATTGTGTGTGTGAGAACAGGTGTGCATGTGGGCCTGGTGCACGCGAGCACATGCGTGTGTGTGTGTGTCCATGAGTGAACTGATGAAGTTTCTGGACAGTGACATGAGGGAGGCGGGTTGGAGGAGGGAGGAGGCAAGAGGAGAAGGAGCTGGTGAAGGAAGTGAGGTCCAGGCTGCGAAGGCCTTGCATTTCCCTGGATATGGCAGGAGGCCCCTGAAGGATTTAGGTAAGGGCTGGTGTGATCAGTTCTATCTCAGAAAAACATTCCTGGTAGCAGAGGAAAGAATAGATCAGGGGATGAGTCCGGAGGCCTGGTCACTCACTAGCAGGCTGTTGGAAGAAGCCAGAAGAAGGGGTAGCAGAAGCCCCATCAAGGCTGTGGCACTGAGGATATGGACAGGGGATGGCTGGAATGGCAAGAGCCTGGTGATTGATCAACTGGTATGTAAAGAGAGGGCCTCTGGGGAGAAAAGAGTCCAGGACACTCCAGAATATCTAGCCTGCTGGCAGGGAGGTTATGGGTAGAGACATTACCCAGGATGGGGTCCCTGGAGGAGACCTAGTCCCAGGGCAGGACAGGGACAATTGGCAGCCTGGGCGGGTGGGAGGTGAAATCACTGTGTGGTATTTAGGTGTCCTGTTCTGGGCCTGACCCAGGTTTGCTTGGTAAAGCCCACTTCTGAGCTCTTTCCTCTTCCCCTTTTCCTTTCTGTTTTCATTCCCTTCCTCCCTGGTATAGTTTCCCATTCTCCCCCTTTCCCCTTCAGCAGAGATGTCAAGATAAACAGCTGGGAAAAGGAGCTGTGGAAACGTCCAATCAGGGAAAGTTATTAATCCAGGATTGTAATTATGGTGTTGCCCTGTGTCTCTTGCATGGTAACAAGCCAGCCTCAACTGCTTGAGCTAAGAGTCAGTTCAGTGTTTCCTTCAAGCAGTACCGTGGACGGCTTCCTGCCAGAACCTTTAGAGCAAGTACCCAACACCCCTGGCCCAGGGTGTCTTCCCCAAGAGGGGACAATCTGTCTGCCCCTCACTATTTTCTCTAAATAGGTAAGACCCATGTGGCCAAGCACATGATTGGCAGCGAAGTGCACATCAACATGGCAGTCCCAGCATTCAGCAGCTGAGGTCAGCTGTTGAGCCAATGCATCTTATTTATCTGTCTAACTGGTACCATGGCCTCTTCTGGGAGCCCTGGGCTGGAGTGGTGCCCTCACCTCTGGCATGGAAGAAGGAGCCCTGGCTCAGGGGACCTTTCTTTGAGCAACTGTTCTGTGCAGGGCTCTGGGCTCAGTGCGGAGGATGTAGCATGGATCAGACGGGGGCTCACGGACCTCAATCATTTCTTTGGCCTGAGGTCATTGCAGCTCAGAGGAGGTGCCGTTGACCTTGACTGCAGTGAGTGGAGTGGGGAAGGTTAGGAAAAGTTGCTTCTTGTATTGGTTGTTTCTAAGTTGCTTCTACTGCCTCCATTGGGCTTCTCAGCTCTCTCACCACCTGTGTAACAAAGTCTCTATGTTAAATTCCCTTTGTTTGAACTTTTGAGCGTAGTCTTGTGTATTTGACAGGATGCTGACTCATACAGGTGTTTGATGAGGGTGGAACACAGGAGGGAGAAAGATATAAAAGATGAGGATGTGTGGTAGGCAGACCAGCGTGACCCGAAGATGGCTATGCCTGAATTTCTGTGACCGGTGACTATGTTACCTTACATGGAAAAAGGGTTAAGGATCATTCAGTTAAGGATGTTGAAATGGGGAGATGAGAGTGTTTAGAAGATGGCCAAATAGAAACAGCTCTGGTCTGAAGTTTCTTCCAATGAGATCAAGGCAGAAGGCAGGTGATTTCTGCATTTCCAGCTGAGGTACACAGCTCATCTCATTGGGACTGGTTAGACAGTGGGAGCAGCCCACAGAGGGTAAGCTGAAGTGAGGTGAGGTGTCGCCTTACCCGGGAAGTGTGAGAGGCCAGGGAACTCTCTCTCCTAGCCAAGGGAAGCTGTGAGAGGCTTTGCCATGAGGGATGTGGCATTCTGGCCCATGTACTACGCTTTTCCCATGGTCTTCACAACCTGCAGACCAGGAGATTTTTTTTGGGTGCCTATGCTATCAGGGCCCTGGGTTTCAAGCACAAAATTGGGCAGCTGTTTGGGCAGACACAGAGCTAGCTGCAGGAGATTTTTTTTATACCCCAGTGGCACCTAGAACGCCAGTGAGACAGAACTGTTCAATCCCCTGTAAAGGGGCTGAAGCCAGGGGGCCAAGTGGTCTAGCTCAGTGGATCCCAGTCCCACGGAGCCCAGCAAGCTTAAATCCACTGACTTGAAATTCTCACTGCCAGCACATCAGGTTTACTTCAGTAAACCTGGGATACTCGGGCTTGGTGGAGGGAGGGTCATCCACCATTACTGAGGCTTGAGTAGGCAGTTTTCCCCTCACAGTGTAAACAAAGCCATGGGGAAGTTTGAACTAGGCAGAGCCCACTGTAGCTTGACAAAACTGTTGTAGCCAGATTGCCTCTCTGGATTCCTCCCCTCTGGGCAAGGGCATCTCTGAAAGAAAGGCAGAAGCTCCAGTCAGGGGCTTCTACATAAAACTCCCATCTCCCTGGGACAGAGCACCTGGGGGAAGGGTCAGCTGGGGGCACAGCTTCAGCAGACTTAAACGTTCCTGCCTGCCAGCTCTGAAGAGAGCAGCAGATCTACCAGAACAGTGCTTGAGCTCTGCTAAGGGACAGACTGCTTTCTCAAGTGAGTCCCTGACCCCCATGCCTCCTGATGAGGAGACACCTCTCAGCAGGGGTCGACAGACACCTCATACAGGAGAGCTCTGGCTGGCATCTTGTTGGTGCCTCTCTGGGATGAAGCTTCCAAGAGAAGGAACAGGTGGCAATCTTTGCTGTTCTGCAGCCTCTGCTGGTGATACAGGCAAACAGGATCTGGAGTGGACTCCAGCAAACCCCAGCAGACCTGTAGCAGAAGGGCCTGACTGTTAGAAGAAAAACTAAAAAAACAGAAACAAAAAGGACATCAACATCAACAAAAAGTACACCCACACAGAAACCTCATTTGAAGGTCACCAACATCGAAGACCAAAGGTAGATAAATTCATGAAGATGAGGAAAAACTAGCACAAAAAGCCTGAAAATTCCAAAAACCAGAACACCTCTTCTCCTCCAAAGGATCACAACTTCTCACCAGGAAGGGAACAAAACTGGTTCAGAAGGTGGGTAATAACAAACTTTTCTGAGCTAAAGGAACATGTTCTAACCCAATGCAAGGAAGCTAAGAACATTGAAAAAAGGTTAGAGGAATTGCTAACTAGACTAACCAGTTTAGAGAAGAACATAAATGACCTGATGGAGCTGAAAAACACAGCAGGAGAACTTTGTGAAGCATACACTGTATCAATAGACAAATTGATCAAGCAGAAGAAAAGATATCAGAGATTAAAAATCAACTTAATGAAATAAAGCATGAAAACAAGATTAGAGAAAAAAGAATGAAAAGGAATGAACAAAGCCTCCAAGAAATATGGGACTTATGTGAAAAGACCAAACCTACATTTGATTGGTATACCTGAAAGTGACAAGCAGAATGGAACAAAGCTGGATAACACTCTTCAGGATATTATCCAGGAGAGCTTCCCCAACCTAGCAAGACAGGCTAACATTCAAATTCAGGAAATAAAGAGAACACCACAAAGATACTCCTTGAGAAGAGGAACTCCAAGACACATAATTGTCAGATTCACCAAGGTTGAAATGAAGGAAAAAATGTTAAGGGCAGCCAGAGAGAAAGGTCAGGCCGCAAAGGGAAGCCTATCAGATAAATAGTGGATCTTTCTGCAGAAACCCTACAAGCCAGAAGACAGTGGGGGCCAATATTCAACATTCTTAAATAAAAGAATTTCAACCCAGAATTTCATATCCAGCCAAGTTTAGCTTCATAAGTGAAGGAGAAATAAAATCCTTTATAGACAAGCAAGTGCTGAGAGATTTTGTCACTACCAGGTCTGCCTTATAAGAGCTCCTTAAGAAGGCACTAAATATGGAAAGGAAAGAAAAAACTGGTACCAGCCACTGCAAAGACATACCAAATTGTAAAGACCATAGACACTATGAAGAAACCACATCAACTAAAGGGCAAAATAACCAGCTAGCTGCATAATGAAAGGATTAAATTCACAGATAACAATATTAACCTTAAAAGTAAACAGGCTAAATGCCCCAATTAAAAGACATAGAGTGGCAAATTGGATAAAGAATCAAGACCCTTCAGTGTGCTGTGTTCAGAAGACCCATTTCACATGCAAAGACATGCATTGGTTCAAAACAAAGGGATGGAGGAATATTTACCAAGAAAAAAAAAAGCAGGGGTTGCAATCCTAGGCTCTGATAAAACAGACTTTAAAACAACAAAGATAAAAACAAAGAAGGGCATTACATAATGGTAAAGGGATCAATGCAACAAGAAGAGCTAATGATCCTAAACGTATATGTATCCAATACAGGAGCACCCAGATTCATAAAGGAAGTTCTTAGAGACCTACAAAGAGACTTAGACTTCCACACAATAATAGTGGGACACTTTAACACCCCACTGTCAAGATTAGATCAATAAGACAGAAAATTAACAAGGATATTCAGGACTTGAACTGAGCTCTGGACCAAGCGGACCTAATAGACATCTACAGAACTCTCCACCCCAAATCAACAGAATATACATTCTTCTCAGCACCACATCACACTTATTCTAAAATTGACCACATAATTGGAGGTAAAACACTCCTCAGCAAATGTAAAAGAATGGTAATCATAACAAACAGTCTCTCAGACCACAGTGTAATCAAATTAGGACTCAGGATTAAGAAACTCACTCAAAACTGCACAACTACATGGGAACCGAATAACGTGCTCCTGAATGACTACTGGGTAATTGACGAAATTAAAGCAGAAATAAAAAGTTTCTTTGAAACTAATGAGAACAAAGATACATGTACCAGAATCTCTGGGACACAGCTAAAGCAGTGTTTAGAGGGAAATTTGTAGCGCTAAATGCCCACAGGAGAAAGCAGAAAATATCTAAAATCAACATCCTAACATCACAATGAAAAGAACTAGAGAAGCAAGAGCAAACAAATTTGAAACCTAGCAGAAGACAATAAGTAACTAAGATTAGAGCAGAAATGAAGGAGACAGAGACACAAAATCCTCTTCAAAAAACGAATGAATCCAGGAGCTGGTTTTTTGAAAAGATCAACAAAATAGATAGACCGCTAGCCAGACTAACAAAGAAGAAAAGAGAGAAGAATCAAATAGACACAATAAAAAAAGATAAAGGGGATATCATCACTGATCCCACAGAAATGCAAACTACCACCAAGAGAGAATACTGTAAATACCTCTACACAAATAAACTAGAAAATTTAGAAGAAATGGATAAATTCCTGGATACATACACCCTCCCAAGACTAAACCAGGAAGAATTTGAATCCCTGAATAGACCTATAACAAGTTCTGAAACTGATGCAATAATTAATAGCCTACAAACCAAATAAAGCCCAGGACCAGATGGATTCACAGCCAAATTCCAGCAGAAGTACAAAGAGGAGCTGGTATGATTCCTTCTGAAACTATTCCAAACAATAGAAAGAGGGACTCCTCCCTAACTCATTTTATGAGGTCAGCATCATTCTAATACCCAAACCTGGCAGAGACACAACAACAACAAAAAAGAAAATTTCAGGCCAATATCCTGAAATTTTGTGAGGTGAAAAATCCTCGGTAAAATACTGGCAAACCAAATCCAGCAGCACATCAAAAAGTTTATCCACCAGAATCAAGTTGGCTTCGTCCCTGGGATGCAAGGCTGGTTCAACATACACGAATCAATAAAAGTCATCTATCACATTAACAGAACCAATGAGAAAAAACACGTGATTATCTCAATAGATGTAGAAAAGATCTTCAATAAAATTCAACACCCCTTTCATGCTAAAAACTCTCAAACTAGGTATTGATGGAACGTATCTCAAAATAATAAGAGCTATTTACGACAGATCCACAGCCAATATCATACTGAATGGGCAAAAGCTGGAAGCATTCCCTTTGAAAACTGGCACAAGACAAGGATGCCCTCTCTCACCACTCCTATTCAAGATAGTATTGGAAGTTCTGGCTAGGACAATCAGGCAAGAAAGAAAGAAAGAGTATTCGAATAGGAAGAGAGGAAGTCAAATTGTCTCTGTTTGCAGATGACATGATTGTGTTTTTAGAAACCCCATCATCTCAGCCCAAAATCTCCTTAAGTTGATAAGCAACTTCAGCAAAGTCTCAGGATACAAAATCATTGTGCAAAAATCACAAGCATTGCTATACACCAACAATAGACAAGCAGAGAGCCAAATCATGAGTTAACTCTAATTCACAATTGCTGCAAAGAGAATAAAATACCTGAGAATACAACTTCCAAGGGATGTGAAGGAACTCTTCAAGGAGAACTACAAACCACTGCTTAAGGAAATAAGAGAGGACACAAACAAATGGAAAAACATTCTATGCTCATGGATAGGAATAATCAATATTTTGAAAGTGTTGTCCAAAATAATGTATAGATTCAATGCTATCCCCATCAAGCTACCATTGACTTTCTTCACAGAATTAGAGAAAACTACTTTAAATTTCTTATGGAACCAAACAAGAGCCAGTATACCCACGACAATCCTAAGCAAAAAGAACAAAGCTGGAGGCATCATGCTACCTGACTTGAAACCATACTACAAGGCTACAGTAACCAAAACAGCATGGTACTGGTACCAAAACAGATATATAGACCAATGGAACAGAACAGAGGCCTCAGAAATAATGCCACTTATCTACAACCATCTGATCTTTGACAAACCTGACAAATACAAGCAATGGGGAAAGGATTCCATATTTAATAAATGGTGCTGGGAAAACTGGCTAGCCATATGCAGAAAACTGAAACTAGACCCTTTCCTTACACCTTATCCAAACATTAACTCAAGTTGAATTAAAGACTTAAATGTAAGACCTAAAACCATGAAAATCCTAGAAGAAAACCTAGGCAATACCATTCAGGACATAGGCGTGGACAAAACCTTCATGACTAAAACACCAAAAGCAATGGCAACAAAAGCCAAAATTGACAAATGAGACTTAGTTAAATTAAAGAGCTTCTTCACAGCAAAAGAAACTATCATCATAGTGAACAAGCAACCTACAGAAGGGGAGAAAATTTTTGCAAGCTACCCATCTGACAAAGGGCTAATATTCAGAATCTACAAAGAACTTAAACAAATTTACAAGAGAAAAGCAAACAACCCCATAAAAAGTGGGTGAAGGATATGAACAGATACTTCTCAAAAGAAGACATTTATGTAGCCAACAAACATATGAAAAAAAGCTCATCATCACTGGTCATTAGAGAAATGCAAATCAAAACCACAATAGATACCATCTCATGCCAGTTAGAATGATGATCATTATAAAGTCAGGAAACAACAGATCCTAGAGAGGATGTAGAGAAATAGGAATCCTTTTACACTGTTGGTGGGAGTGTAAGTTCAACCATTGTGGAAGACAGTGTGGCAATCCTTCAAGGATCTAGAATGAGAAATAATACTATTTGACCCAGCAATCCAATTACTGGGTATATACCCAAAGGATTATAAATCATTCTACCATAAAGGCACATATACAGGTATGTTTATTACAGCACCGTTCACAATAACAAAGACTTGGAACCAACCCAAATGCCTATCAATGATAGACTGGATAAAGAAAATGTGGTACATGTACACCATGGAATACTACACAGCCATAAAAAAGGATAAGTTCATTTCCTTTGCAGGGACATGAATGAAGCTGGAAACCATCATTCTCAGCAAACTTACACAGGAACAGAAAACCAAACACCGCATGTTCTCACCCATAAGTGGGATTTTAACAATGAGAACACATGGACAGAGGGAGACAAACATTACACACTGGGGCCTGTTGGGGAGTGGGGGGATAGAAGAGGGATAGCATTAGGAGAAACACCTAGTGTGCACGATGGGTTGATGGGTGCAGCAAACCACCATAGCATGTGTATACTTATGGAACAAACCTGCACGTTCTGCACATGTATACTGGCACTTAAAATTATAATAATAATAAAAGAAATGGGAAGATTATCCTGGGTCATCTGGATGGGCCTAATGTAATCATAAATGTCCTTATAAGAGAATAGCAGAAGAGAGTCAGAGAGAGATGGGACAATGGAAGCACAGGTTGGAGAGAAGTGATTACTGACTTGAAAATGGAGGAAGGGCCATGAGCCAAGGAATGTGGGCAGCCTCGAGATGCTGAAAAAGGCAACAGAACAGATTCTCCCCTAGAGCCTCCAGAAGGAGTGCAGCCCTGCCAACACCTTGTTGTTAGTTCAGTGAAACTCATTCAGACTTCTGATCTCCAGAATTGTAAGATAATAGGTTTGTGTTGTATTCAGCCACTAAGTCTGTGGTATGTTGTTATAGCAGCATTGGAATCTAATGCCAGGGGCCAGATTTCAGGATGCCATAAGCCAGGCCAAGGGTTTGGATTTTGTTCTGTAGGGCTCAAGGCTTATCACTACTTAGGAGTCTGTGTATGTTAAGCACATGAGCTTAGATTATGAGGGTTTGAATATCGCTCTTACCCATAACCAGCTTTCTCAAAGCTGCAGCATTTTTAGCTCCAAAAGTAGGAAATCATAGTTCTCATCTCACTGGGCTAGCATAAGGATTAAATGAGATGACGCCTGTAAGGTGTTTAGCCTGGTATAGGCCAGGAAAGTCATTGTTACTTTCACTTGCTTGGCAACCTTGGGTGATATAATGCCTCATTTGGAGGCTTTGATCATGGCATCTGCCAAAGGAAGGTATAGCAAGGCCCCAAACCCACTTGCCCCCAGGAATAGTGAATTTTGTGATATGATTATATTAGTCAGTTTTCACGCTGCTGATAAAGACACACCCAAGACTGGGTAATTTATAAAGAAAAAAAGTTTAATAAACTCACACTTCCACATGGCTGGGGAGGCCTCACAATCATGGTGAAAGGCAAAAGTCACGTCTTACATGGTGGCAGACAAGAGAGAAAAGAGAACCAAGTGAAAGAGGTTTCCCCTTATAAAACCCTCAGATCTCATCAGACTTATTTCACCACCACAGGAACAATATGAAGGAAACTGCCCCCAGGATTTAATTCTCTCCCACTGGGTCCTTCCCACAACACATGGGAATTATGGAAGCTACAATTCAAGATGAGATTTGGGTGGGGACACAGCCAAACCATATCAATGATGAATGGGAAAAGAATGGAAGAGTGTGCCTCTATTGGCCTGGCATGGGGCTCTCTGCCCACCCATAGAGGGAGCAGGTACCTGTTCACCCTGGCCACCTATCCCCTGCTACCCTCAGGCCCCCCACAGGCATGCCTGAGTCCCTGTGCCCCTTATGGGCTGTATTCATTTCTGGCCCCTGCACTAAGCTCCAGGCATAAGCTATTTTAGTTACAAATTCCTTGAAATGCTACACCTTCCCTGACCACCCGGACAGAGACCTCCCCAGGCCCAGCTGTCAAGTATCGATTTCCCCTTTAAATATTACTGCAGCCCAGGAGCATGTATGGATTAATTGACGAGGCTAGGCTTGTACCTGCACACTTCATTAACAGCTGCTACTAATTAGTGGAGTAGTCATTAAGAGACCTACTGGGGTTTTGAGGATAATAGTTTTATTTATTTTTTTCCATGACTCTTAAGCATACAATAAATTGGGGAGTGAAATGCCACGGTCCCAGGTTAGGATGGGAGTCACAAGGTAACCTGTGCTCCGGATCTGCCCTAAGAACACAACAGAAACAAGGACATCACCATGGTGGCACCTAGAGTTAAGAGGCCCTTCAGGTCATCTGATCTACCCTATGTGGCTACTGTGGCTGGGACTGGGACAGGGCAGGGCCTCATTCTCAAGGTCATACAGGGACAGGGAGGCAGAGCTGGGATAAGCACCCAGGGCTGCTGGCCTTGTTGCTGGCCAGGGCTCTGTTTGCTAAATGGGGACTTTGCCTCATGCATTTGGAGAGCCCAGTGAGGGACGATAGACCAAGCTCATGGCCACATCCTCTACTTGCCCCAATCTTACCCTCTTTTCCCAAGAGGGTGCTGCTCGCCCTTTCCCATTTCTGGGCCGTCTCCCATCCCATCCACATCGCTCTATCCTTCCCTCTCCCGCGGTAGTCCTGCTATGCTTTGCTCTTGGAAGGCTGAATGCACAGTAGTAAAGAGGACCAAGCACAGGGATGGCATGGAGAGAGCGGGTTCTCGGCAGATGGCGGTGCCCATGCCTCTGTGCTCCTTAGGGAGGCGGTCTGTGGGCAAACCATTGGGCTTTCCTCAGGCTGACCTGCAGCATTCACTGAGAGCACACTAAGAGACTTTACAGCAAAGGAATAGAGTCTTGACTTACTATTTCCTTCTTGTTTTACAGATAATGACAGTAATTTGCATCACTAGCCTTCCCTGAAAGCTTACGACTTCTCAGGAAGTGCTGTTCTAAAAGGGCTTCACAGGTATTCATTCAATTCATTCTCCTGACAATCCTGTGAGACAGGTGTTTTTGTTATGATTCCTATTTCAAAAAGCAGAAGTGAATACAGTAAGTTGCCTGTGGCTACACAGCATGTTGGAGGTAGAGATGAACCCGGCATTCTAGCTCACAGTCCAAGCCCTTAGCCACAGAACTCACTGACCCCTTAGAGAGGTCGATATCCTGGCGAAGGGAAACCCCTGTTTCCCAGTGTGGGCTGTGTGGGTGGCAGCTGTGTTGGTGCCACAGGTCATGTCTTTTGGACATCTGTGGATTTATCCAGGGTGGGCACTTGAAGCAAAGACTGTCCACACTATGTGATTTGAGTGGTCAGGCTCAAAAGTGCAGGCTCGGCCAATCTGAGTTCAATCTGGGGAAAGGTGCAGAAGAAGTTGAGCCTGGGGGTGGGGATAGTCGGTGAGCTTGACTTAGGGCTGCAGACTCATCAGGATAACCAGCTCTGAGTGATTGGAGGAAGCCAGCTGGCTGAGAAAGGAGATCAAAAAGTGCATGAATGCCATGAGAGGGACCTCAGTCCTGGAAGGGCAGCTCTCTCCACGCTCTCACAGTGCTGGCTCCCATGGAGTTGGGCTGTTCCTGGCCTCCTGTTTAGGTATTCTGATGAGAATGTGCTTTATATTGAACTATAGCTGCCCCCTGATTTACCATGGGGCCATGTCCTAATAAAACCAAGGTAAGCTGAAAATACACTTACCATTTTTGACTACCAAGTAGTCAAAAATGCACTTTTGGGCTGTGCAGGTGGCTTATACCTGTAATCTCAGCGCTTCGGGAGGCTGAGTTGGGCAGATCACTTGAATCCAGGAGTTTGAGACCAGCCTGGACAACATGGTGAAACCCTGTCTCTATGAAAAATACAAAATTTAGCTGGGTGCGATGACACATGCCTATAGTCCCAGCTACTTGGGAGGCTGAGGTGGGAGGATTGCTGGAACCCAGGAGGTGGAAGTTGCAGTGAGCCAAGAAATGCCTGTGGACTCCAGCCTGGATGACAAAATGAGACACCATCTCAAAAAAAAATGCACTTTTTACTTCAGATATTTTTGACTTTTGATGGGTTTATTGGGATGTAGCCTCGTTGTAAGTTGTGGAGAAGACCGAACATGTATTGCTTTTGCACCATTGTAAAGTCAAAAAATCCAGAGTGGAATCATCATAAGTTGGGGACTGTCTGTAGTTTCTCTCTTTGAGTTTCTCTGGTTGAGCTAGCCGCCTCCCTCTTATAATTGTTTTATATAATTATCTTATAATTGTTGACGTTAGAATTCTTCTGTTTGCAAGGAAGTTCTTCTGTTTGCAGCTCTATTGAGTAGCGTCAATGTGAGGTGGGGCTCAACCCCATCCATTTATCAAGGAAGGCTTCTGCACAAGAACAATATTCTTTTTTAAAAATTTGTTTAAAAAAATTTTTTTCTGAGACGTAGTCTCACTCTGTCACCCAGGCTGGAGTGCAGTGGCATGATCTCGGCTCACTGCAACCTCTGCCTCCTGGGTTCAAGCGATTCTTGTGCCTCAGCCTCCCTAGTAGCTGGGACTATGGGCATGTGCCACCATGCCTGGCTACATTTTGTATTTTTAGTAGAGACAGGGGTTTTGCCATGTTGGCCAGGCTGGTCTCTAACTCTTGACCTTAAGCAATCTACCTGCCTCAGCCTCCCAAAGTGCTGGGATTACAGATGTGAACCACTCTGGGCAGCCTACGATATTCTTAAATATAACTGGGATGGATGGGTAAAGTACTCTGGACACAGTGCCCAGTTGGACATAAACATCTGTACTAGTTAGGGTAAGGATAGGTTGCTGTATGACAATAATTCAGTGGCTCATGGAGGATTGAAGTTTTTTTCTTTCTCACCGCACAGTTCTAAAGTGAATGGCCTGGGTTGGCAGGGCAGCACTGAACCTCACAGCCATCTAGGAATTGGGGTCCTCCAAGCCTCTGCCCCACCATCCCTGAGACCCTTGGTGTGATCCCAGTGTTGGAAGAGGGAGGTGCCATGCCTAGTTCTGCCACAGCTGGAAGAGAGTATGGAGGGGCACCTGATGTCCCGTGTCATCTCCATTCCCCTTCTACCGGTGAGAACTTAGTACGTGGTCCCACCTAGCTGCAAAGGAGTCTGGGAAGTATAGTCTTTATCAGGGTTGGCAAATGCTTTCTCTAAAGGGCTGGACAGGAAATAGCTTCAGCTTTGCGGGGCCATATACTCTCCACTGCAAGTACTCAATTCTGCCCTTGCAGCTTGAGGGACAGAGAGGCCACAGAGAATATGCAAATGAATGGGCATGGCTGTATTCCAATAACATTTTATTCATGAACACCTAAGTTTGAATGTAATGTCACTTTCATGTGTCATCAATGTTATTCTTTTTTTCCAACCATTAAAAAATGCAAAAGCCAGGCCGGGCACGGTGGCTCAAGCCTGTAATCCCAGCACTTTGGGAGGCCGAGGCGGGTGGATCACGAGGTCAAGAGATTGAGACCATCCTGGTCAACAAGGTGAAACCTCGTCTCTACTAAAAATACAAAAATTAGCTGGGCATGATGGTGCATGCCTGTCGTCCCAGCTACTCGGGAGGCTGAGGCCGGAGAATTGCTTGAACCCAGGAGGCGGAGGTTGCGGTGAGCCGAGATCGTGCCATTGCACTCCAGCCTGGGCAACAACAGCGAAACTCCGTCTCAAAAAAAAAAAAAAAAAAAAAAAAAAAGCAAAAGCCCTTCCTAGTTTATGGCAATTTAAAACTAACTAGAGCTTTGGATCTGGCAAGTGGGTCATAGTTTGTGGACTCCTGACTCCTGGTCTGGGTGGTGATTTTGGGCTTGGCCATACTTTGTTAGGGGAGATTGGATTTTGGCAGAGAGTGAGTGGTCTCTACCACTACATCTACTGTAGGGCTTGCTTAGAGAGAGGTGTTTCAGGAAAAGCAGGGTGCTCCCTCTGCCCCCTTCTCTGTACAAAGAGCAGAATTCACTTGGTGAGGGGGAACAACCATGCGCCTCTTCTCAAACTTGTCAGGAGCAAGGAGAGGGGAAGCCATGGTGGGGGGCTCCTGATGTCAGCAGGTTGTGGAGAAAATGTCAGCTCAGCACCAGAAGGTCTTCTGCAATGCCAGATAAAAAGCTGTCAGCTGGCCTCCCAGGGCTAGAGGCTTACCATCCAGAAGAAACCAGTGGCCAGGCCAGAAGACAGGTGGCAGCACCCCCATCCCTGCCACTAGGGCTCAAGGACACCATGCAGGGGGTGGCTTTCAGCCAGACAATGACAATTTTTAATAATTAGAAGGTGACAGCTACAAATATAAAATGTGACCAAAAAATCTGTCAGAAGGGATGAAGATACCATTATTTGGAGAGTGTTTTCCTCCATCCCTCCCTCCTCCCATCAAGTCCCAATGTGGGGGTGGGAGCTTGCCAAGCAAAGCTGATATCAGTTATTGAGAAAAATAGAATCATTCCCTGTTTGTACCTCACTGAGTTTATACTGTCAATCAAAACAGCTACACATATTTTTAGCATTGACTGCCAATTATTCTTTCCGTCTCAGAATAATCAGAACCAAAGACTGAAAAATTCACTTAAGGGTGTTAGACATGGAGTCAGTCCAGCCTGGGTGCTGACAGTCCTGGTTCTGACAGGCCCCGTGTGATGTCCCTCAGCCCTATGACAGTCCTGGTCCTGACAGGTCCTGTGTGACCTCCCTCAGTCCGATGACCCCTCTGGGACTCAGTCCTCTCCTCTGTCAAATGGAGGAGAATAAAACCTGTTGTATAGGTTCGTGGGGAGAAGCCCATTTTGGAGCATTGCTCAAAGGCAAAGGATGACTTTGGCTCGTCTCTGTGGGTGTTGGTCTTCTTGTGTCCAGTGGCTGGACCCCACGGGCTGTTCCCACGGTAACTTTCAGTTGCTGCACCACTGACTCTTGAGTCTTGGACTTCTGAGGAGAACGCTGGCCTTCATCAGTGCTTCCATCTAAGGGAGGTTTTGAAGAAGAAGAAAGTATGGGCTTGATTAGGAACTCCCTGCTCTCCAACCTTCCCAGTCTTTCTGGGCACAGCGCAAGCCCCTCCTCTAGAATGTCCTTCTGGATTTCTTCAGGCGCAGGCCATGTCTCCTCTTTCTTAGGGACCCATGTATTTAAACCTGACCTCTACTCAGGCTTGGTTCTCTACTTTCTGGTCTGCCTGGGGAATGTGCTAGAGGTGAACTCCCTGTAGCCACTCTGATAACTGATCCTAACCTTAACCCTCACCCTAACCCTACCTGGAGGTCTGTGAAAGGGTCTGACATGCATATCATAGCTCAGTCAGCAACACTGGCCTCACTTACTGGCTTTAAGCCTTCCTGAGCCCCAAGTCCCAGCATTTGCCTTTAGGCACCCTTGCTTAGACAGCGCATTCAGACACACTCACTTGTCTGACTTGGGTGTTGGACACAGTGAGCCCTGCTGTTCAGTTGCTCCTCTCATCCCATAAGTGTGGGCTGGAGGTGCCCTGTTCTGGGGTTAGCCTGGCAGGGGCCACCAATCTCACACCCTTGTCATGCAAAGGAGACCCAAAGCACCCACCTCTCTCAGCCGGGAGCCCCTGTTGATAGCCATGTCCTCTTGGACCATGGGATGACATGGAGAGGGCAGCAACCAGCTGGTCACAGACTGTGTAGATATTCTATTGGCCTCACATTGCCCACTGGCTTCCTGGAAGTAGGAAATGCTGTTTCAAGTGGAGCTCGGTCCCCCCTTCCCATCACCAAGCAAATGGTGGATCATGACCGTCTTGGAAGAGTGATCTTCTTAGGGTCACTCTGATCTTCCTAGTGATCTTCTTAGTGAACGTGTGAGGACATGAGCCAGCCAATGAAATGTATGCTGCTCAATTAAAGTGCTGGTCCTTGCTGGCCTCATTAACCACCTAAACTCCTAGTATGCGTGAGGCATACTGTGGTACGTGACATCATTTGATTCCTCCATTCATTCATTCCTTTTCCATTCAGTGTATGTGGTCTGTCCGTAGGTGCTGGGAATATGTGGTGAACAAGACAGAAATAGTTCCTGGTCTGGTGGAGCTTACAGGCTGGGAGGAACTACACAATGAAGCAAACAATGGCAAAGGGATTTGATTTGATGAGCCTGCAGCCTGGGCTGGGAGTTGAAGGTGGCCAGACAATGGTGAGGGCCAGGGTATAGGGCAGAGCACCCACAATATTTCAATCAGAGGGAAAAGAAAACAGGCAGAAGAGTTGTAGGGAGATGCTTGCGTCTGAATACCAAAGCATGGGGGTGGGCAATGTGGTACTCTGGGGGGGTAGGCGGGGTCTAGACTCTAGAGGCCCCCAAAAGTATGACGATAGTTTTTGAACTTTAGCTGGAGGGCAAGGGCAGCCCCCCCGCAAAGCTTTTCTGGCAGCTGTATAGCAGGACAGGTTTTCACATTAGAAGGACTCCTGTGGCTGCTGTGTCCAGGCTACACAGATGGGAGGAGAGTGGAAACTGCTGAGGTCACCCGGGTAAGACATGTGGAAAGCTAGAACCATTAGAATGGCATGCAATGGGCTGAGATCGCTTTAAGAGCTCTAAGGAGGAAGAGCCCACAGGACTTGGATATGGGGAGAGGGAGCATCAAGACTGTCCTTAGGTCTCCACTTTGAGTGTCTGCTAGGATGGTGGCATCTTTAATTAGGTTTGGAAACACAGAGGGATAAATGGACTTTGGGAGGAAGATGATTCCCTGTGGGACCCCCGGTGGATCTGGAGTTTAGGAGAGAGGTCTGGGGTAGGTAGTGATCAAGACAGGAAGTTGGTGATGGAGAGGTGGAGATGGCTCCTCTCGAGAGCTCGGGTCTTTCAGAGAGAGAGGGCCTGGCAGTGGAGCACTGGAAACTCTTCTCAATGCTCCACAGCCTCGACCTGCAGACAAGACCTGTCCTCAAGTTATATACCAATTATGCACCAATTATATAACCCCTCTTGGTCAACCAGAGGAAAAGAAAGATAAAACGAAGAGAGTGTAGTAGAAATGGAAGAGGATGAGAGTTGTTCTGGTGCCTCCTCATCCCAGCCACAGGGCTTAGCACTTGTTGACCACCCCTTACCCAGATGTTGTCTTGGCTGGCTCCTTAGCTTTCAGGTCAAATGTCACCTTCCCTGATCACTGTTGTCCTGTCCCAAACTGTGCTGCTCTCAGCAGTTTCAGCCACAGCAACTGATTTGACTTTCTTGTCTTCTTGCCTGCCTGCCTTCTTTCCTCCCTCCTTCCCTCCCTCCCTCCCTTCCTTTCTTTCCTTCCTTCCCTCCCTCCCTCCCCTCCTCCCCCCCCTCCTTCCTTCCTTCCTTCCTCCCTCCCTCCCTCCCTCCCTCCCCTCCCTTCTCTTCCCTCCCTCCCTCCCTCCCTTCCTTCCTTCCTTCCTCCCTTCTTTCCTTCCTTCCTTCCTTCCTTCTTCTCCTCTTCCTCCTCCCTTTCCTTCCTTCTCCTCCTCCCCTCCCTCCCTTCCTCCCTCCCTTCCTTCCTTTTTCCGTTTTAGAGACAGGATCTTGCTCTGTTGCCCAGGCTACAGTGCAGTGGCACAATCACAGCTCACTGCAGCTTTGAACTCCTGGGCTCAAGTGATCCTCCCATCTCAGCCTCCTGAGTGATTGGGATTCTATAAGTGTGCACCAGCACACTCAGCTAATTTCTTTTTTCTTTTTCTTTTTTTTTTTTTTTAAAGACATGGTCTCACTCAGGGCTGGTTGCCCAGGCTGGTCTTGAGCTCCTGGGCTCAAACAATTCAGCCTTGGCCTCCCAAAAGTGCTAGGATCACAGTCATGAGCTACCAGGTCCTTTGCTCATTCGTTTGTGGGTCTTTTTCCTGTTTCTCCTGACCATGTAAAACCCCTGAGGGCAGGGACCTGCTCTGTGTGTTGTTCACAGCTGCTTCTCCAGCCCTGTCCTTGGCTTGAGTTATTTTCAGTTCCCCTCCCCTTCTCCCGCGGCAGGCACGCAGCAGCGCCCGTGTGGGCCGTAGCTCCTGTGCCTCTCTTGGGCCTATTCCTCCCCTTCTGCCACTGCTCTGTGCACTGGATCCGTAAGCAGGTCTTGCCTGGGTCACTTCTCTTTCCTCCCTCCGCTCTTCCATTGTATGATCCACATGGCAGCCAGGAGCCTCTGTCTAAAATGGCAATCTTCTCATGTGGTTCCCTTACCCAAAGTCTGCAAACGGCATCTGAAAACAACTCCCCATGCTGTATGACCCTTTCCAGAGTCCGTGAAAGGCTAGCCCCTGCCTACCCTGCCAGTTTTCTCTCCTCCTCTGCCCTTCACTCTGCGTCAGACACACGGAGCTCTCAGCGTCTCCAGGGTGCCACCCCTCCCTCTCACCTGGGTGCCTCTGCTCTGCTGCCACAGGTTGTAGGCGCTCTCTAAATACTTACTGAAGGCGCGCAGGACAAGCCCAGGACAACGAAGGGAGGAAAGGTACTCTCCGGGACAGATTTGCCTCCTGCTTCTCTCCCCTTCCAGGGAAGCCTGGCAGAGCATCTTACATTCTCACTGCATTTCTCTCTCAAGCCCCAAACACTCTCCGTTGTCCTAGCATTTGACGCCTGAGCCTCAACCCGGTACCTTGAATTTCCTTTGGGGCCCCAGCCATCCCAGGCTGCCTTAATTAATTGTAAAACTGATTAAGCAGCCCCCTTTGTTAGCCTGGGCTGGTGTTTATTTGTATTTTCATACTATTACCCTTTTATACTTCTCTGGGCGCCTTCAGCGCTCTACTGACACCTTTTATTGGGGAAATGTTAATTTAAAAATCATCTATAATGCAGGTGTCACAAATCAAAGCTGTTCAGTAATGAGTTGCTCTTATGTCGTATAAAAACAATTAATTAAAGCCCTTTCTGAGAGAGCCGCGCCGGCAGATTTATGTTTCCCAGGGTCTCCCCCTCGACCTTCCTTTCTAAGAACCCTCACGCACTCAGCTGGCTTCTGTGGGGGGGTGGCTTCCTCCCACCTCTCCCCAGGAAATAGAATTCGAGCCTGGTGGAGTGGAGAAGGCTCTAGGAGGGCGTCCGGCCTGACCGCCTTGCGTTATGGAGCACAGAGAAGGATTCTGCTGTGATCACACAGCACCTGAGGGGCCACGCCAGCCTCAGAACAGGCTCTCCTGCCTGAGCCCTGTCCTCGTGATCACTGCTGGCCCTCGTGGCAAGGCTGGTGGCCAGAGCACACAGGAGCAATGGCACTGCTGGTCTAGCAAGTTCCAGTCTCCAGCCTGCTCCACAGCCCGGCCACAGCAAGGGAAGCAAGTCATTCTCTGCTGACAGATGCAGTCACTCCACAGATGCCTTCCATCTTTGCTAATCAATTCTGCACTTTAATAGTCCAGGGCTCTAAGTTCTGATCTTGCCTCTGCTCCTGACCCATCCTGTCACCTTGGGTAAATCACTTCCCCTTGGTTGGGACTCTGTTTGTCTCTCTGCAAAATGGGTACACTGAGAAACCAGGTGTTGCAGATTCAGAGGCTCATAGGCACCATCAATGAATAAGGCAGGCTCGATGGGAACTGGGAAAAACCATAGAGGAGCATGCACTATCTGAAAGAGGCTGCCTGTATCCCCTTCGGATGCTCGTGGTCATAAGAGAAAGCAGGCCTGATGTTGCTTTTTGCAGAGAAACTGGAAATCCAGCTTGGGATTTCAAAATGTTGATGAGGGGAGCAGCCCTTGCTTAGTTTGTCCTTAGACCCCCTCCTTCCACATCCTCTGTTCAGCTCTTAGGGGCTGGCCATGTCTCTGTGACCTACTGAGGTTCCAGGGTGGCCTGGTCATCCTGGCTCCTGGGCTTTGTCACCAACACCACCTCCCTCCCTCTCTCCCTCCCTCTTTCCCTCTCTAGCTCCTAGCTGGAGCTAGTGCTGATCTCTGGGTTGCCTTGCTGGTTTCTCCTCACCTGCATCTTTAGTCCTCATGTTAAATTTCCTCTGTTTTAAATACCTCCCATGGTTGATGGGTTCCTGGTTGGATCCTGATGCATTTCATAATTTTATTAACAGACATTATCATGAATGAGCATGATAAAGAGCAAAAATCTTGTCTGTGGGTGGCTGGATAGGGTATGAAGATTCCACGTTGTAATTTGGTTCAGGGTGGACCTGGGAAATCAGACACTAGCAGTTACTGTAGAAGCTTCTAGTCTTATATACTCTCTAGGTCATCTGAATCTGGCCCTTCTGCCACTAAAAAGTGGCTTCTCATTCTCTATTGCTGGGGCTTCTTCTGTCCCTTCCCCTGGTCACCCTCTCCCTGGTTGGTGGTTTTAAAAATTTTTTTGGAGAAGGCCTCACTTTGCCACCCCATGCTGGAGTGTAGGGACAGGATCATGGCTCCTTGTAGCCTCAACCTCTTGGGTTCAAGTGATCTTCCCACCTGAGCCTCCCAAATAGCTGGGACCGCAGGCACACCACAATGCCTGACTAATTTTTTTTTTTTTTTTGGTATTTTTATAGAGATAAGGCCTCATGATGTTGTCCTGGCTGGTCTTGAACTCCTGTGCCCGTGATCCGCCTGCCTGGGCCTCCCAAAGGGAAGGTGGGGTTACAGGTGTGAGCCATTGTGCCTGGCCTGGCGACTTCTTTTATGAAGGGGGATTGGGTGAGCTCCATGTAGGCAAATGACTCTCTCCCTCCTCTGACCTCTCCAGCCTTCTCCACAGCCCCGCCACAGTGAGGGAGTCGAGTCAGCACTGGAACCCGGGGCACACGCACTCAGGGGATCCGGCCCCTCTCTGCGTTCCCCTGTCTGCATTTGAGGAACTTAGCCAGCAGTCAGGGAGCCAAGAAGTCCCTGCCAATCAAGGAGGGAGTGTGAGCTGGTGGGGGAGGCTACCTCAGGGCGCAGAAGCTAATAGACCAGGCTCGGGGGTTCTGCTTCTGACTTCTAGATTGTTCCACCTCCGTATGAAATATGTTCCTTCCGTCTATCACTTGTGATTTGGGGACCATCCAACTCAAATGAAAGAAGCCAAGCCATACAGTGAGCTGCCCCCTCCCCAGTGTGGGGTGCCCCCTGCCCCCCACCCAGCTCCCCTGCCCTCCCAGCCGAGGGAGGATCGCCTCCTGGTGATCTCAGCCTCCCCTCCGAGTGGGCTGTGAAGTGTCTAATCCAGGCTTTCATCTGGCATCCACAATTATAATGTCAAGATTGAATAATCTGCCTTTATCTCCCGGGTGACAGCCATGTAGAAACTTCAAAAGAAACAGTTTTGCTGGCATCTAACAGCTTTTGTTAATTACTATATCCCAAAGAAAATGAAATAAAGGAGGGAGAAAAATGATATTTCTCTGTGACAACTTTGTAAAAATATCAGTGATGAAGCGGCGCAGTTTAAGGGCTTTAACTCTTCATGCGGCTGAGATGGGGCCTGTACCCTCCCGCTGGGGGCTGGAGCTGGAGCGTGCCCGAGGGTGCACACACACACACGCACACATGCACTCGGATCTGCTCCCAGACCTCTTCACACACTATACATGTGGTTATGGGCACTCACTCTCATAACCCTCTCACACAGTCCTCTGCCACACACACACACACACACACACACACACACACACACACACTCACACTCACTCTCTCTCTCTTTCTCTCACAGGAGTAGTGCTTCCTTCATTGGATGGTTCAGAACCCTTCCCATGCCCCCAGTTGTTGCCAGGGACACAGGCTTGCAAGAGGGTCCTCTCGGGGTAGCGGGGCAGCGGGGGGAGACACGCAGGCAGACAGTAGCTCATTTTCTCTTTTTCCTTATGTCATACTGCACAGGTGTCATGTGCCATGTAGGCACCTGGCAACCATGTGGTGGAGGGAACAAGAGCACAGGCTGTGGCCGGGGCTTCCTGGGTTTGAATCCCGGTGCCATCTTGTAGCTGTGTGACCTGGGGCAAGTCATTCAACCTCTCTGTGCTGGAATGTATTCACCTGTAAAATGGGGATAATAATAAGGCATCCTGGACAGGAGGAAGTACAGATGAGGTAAATGAAGTAACACAGATAAAGTGTTTCCCAAATGCTAGCTATCATTTAGAGGTGTGCAGAGTGGCTGACTCCGCCTGAGGAGGAGTGGCTTGGCATTACCAGAAGGCTTCATGGAAGAGGTGATATTTGAGTTTGCAGCGTTGAAGGTTGGAGAAAAGGGAACACATATCCCAGGCAGAAAAAACACCTTGTGCAAAGACTTCCAGGCATGGTGGTGCATTCACGTCCCATTCGTGGTAGATATCTGGTGCAACTGGAGGACAGCATGAAGTATCAGGAGGAGAACTGGGTGGGAGAAGGTTCTGGAAAGGCAGGCAGGTTATACCTTAGTGGTGACAGACCTTGGGTTTCATTGAGGGGGTGGTTTCCCTTGAGGAGCTGGGGGCTGCTGAAGGGCTGCGGTTTGCTGAGGACCCTCATCAGATAGGGGGAGCTGTGGAGGAGCAGGGAACAGGTGGGCATGGCCTGGAGTGGGCCTGGAGACAGGAGACCAGGCTGTGCCAAGAGGTCCTGGGGCACCCCCACACTCACATGCTGACACATGCACACTCGCATGTGTTCATAAACACTCATCCACAGGCTCACAGTTACACACCAGTGCACACACACTTTCCTTTCCTCTTGTTTCCCAAACAGCGCCTGCAGGTGGACTTTTAAAGTGAAACTCCATTTCTCTGCAGTGGCTCCTGACTCCTCAATTAACTGGCAGTGGGTTGGCAGAGATGTGATTAATGACGGAAATTGCCAAAATAAACCTCTGGAGGCCTTGCGTGCTCCTCCGTGATATGAAGGGAATGCCTCCGAGGTAGAGCAGCAGGGGTGCGACAGCCTTAGTCCTGTGGAGCAGGAGCCTGGCATCTGGTTCTGGTCTCAGTCTTCCCAGCTGTAAAATGGGAGAACTGAGCTCGCTCTCCAAGACCCCATTTAATGATATTGTGCTAGGATCTTCATGAGGGTTAAACAGTAACATCAGTGTGTGACAAAAGTGTCCCCATGTGGCAATGAGCTCATTTCAAACCAAAAAGCAGTTTTGGGATAACAGTCTACTAAGTGCCAGGCACAGAGCCAGGTGCGGCAGGGGATTCAAACTTGAGTGGGAGAGGTTATCTGTGTCCTGCTCACTCCTGGCCCCAGCCTTCCTGTTACAATGGAAGTGCCTGGAGGACAGACACTGTCTGGAAGGTGATGCCATAGTCCCTGGGCACTGAGTGAGGGAGAGGTGGAACTCCATTTGATTGGAAGGGACAGTGTGAACAGACTGAGCCAGGCCTCTGGGGGACAGGGAAGGAGAACATCCCGGGCACGGGGCATAGCCTGGGCCCAGGAAGAAGCTCAGGATGTGCTTAGAACCTGTCTTGGCTGCCTAGAGCTCAGAGAGTGAGACCTGGATGGGCAAGGCCAGGAAGGTGTGGATATTTGGAGGCCTTGGTCTTGGTGTTAAGGGAAAGTAACGTAATGTGGCTCCAGCAGAGGCAGGGAGGTACGGGAAGGCTCCACAAAGTATCCTAGGGGCACCAGGATACTTTGCAAGAGGGTCTTAGGGGGTGGAGTATCCTTCGAGGAGCTGCGTGCTGCTGAAGGGCTGCAGTCTATTGAGGGCCCGCATCAGATAGGGGAGCTGTGGAGAGGCAGGGGGCAGGTGGGAGGAGCTGTTGGCCTTCAGTAGCTGTTAGTCGCACGACTGGCCAGCCTGGGGGACCTGTCAACTCCTGTTTTTTTTTTTTTTTAATTTATTTATTTATTATTATTTTTTTGAGATGGAGCCTTGCTCTGTCACTCAGGCTGGAGTGCAGTGGCACAATCGCAGCTCACTGAAACCTCCGCCTTCCGGATTCAAGTGATTCTCCTGCCTCAGCCCCCCAGGTAGCCAGGACTACAGGCGTGCACCACCACACCCGGCTAATTCTTGTATTTTTAGTAGAGGCGGGGTTTCACCATGCTGGCCAGGCTGGTCTCGAACTCCTGACCTCGTGATCCTCCTGCCTTGGCCTCCCAAAGTGCTGGGATTACAGGCGTGAGTGACTACGCCCGGCCCAACCTCTGGTTTTCTTATCATGCCTTTTTTGCTCTTTTTCTCTACTTGAGGCTGGCTGGCTTATGAGAAAAATGGCTACCCCTTCTCAGCTTGCCACAACCTGGATTGAGCAACCAGGGTTCTCTGGGGAGAGGCCCTGATGGGTCCCACTGGAGTCTAATCGGATTTGACTAAAGAGGTAAAGTACTACCATGGGCAAAGCATGGCCAACCCCTTTGAAGGATTGTGGGGGTTTGACTGGCTGCCACTCTCCCTCCATCCAGCCTTAGAAGCCTGGCAGAAGACTGCATGGATGCATGCATGCAGGGAGGCCATGGAGACCCATGGCAGGGGGTGGTCCACCAAGTCTTGAAAAGGCTGCCTGACTCTAGAGTCACAAGTAGATGCAATGAGCAGGGAGGGAGCCAGAATAAAGCAAGAATATCCCAAGCTTTCTGGAGGAGATCCTGTCCTCAAATTCTCCCTTTCCCAGGAGAAGCAGCAAGCGGTGTTTCCTGGTATTTGTTGTCAGGTCTTGACCCACGGAGGCAGGCAGGTAGAGATTGGTGACTCTAGCCTGGAAGGCAGGAGACCGGGATGGGAAGTTTGAGGCTTGGACTGAGAGGTGACCCTGTTGGCCGAAGGAGGACGCCAGGGCAGGCACATGGAATTCTGTCATCTTTGTCCACCTGCCTGCTCCAGGAAGCAGGCATTTGCCCTGCGGGGGTGTTTTGGAAATGCGCAACCTTGAATGGAGCCAGAGAGGAGAGGAGTTGGTACAATGGGAGGAGTGAATGGAATTCTGCTGTTTCGCAAGCATTCCAAAGCAGCAGGAGCCTTCAGTCAAATGAGCCTCCTCCCCACATAAAGCAGAAAGATCTGGGGCTGCTGCAGGTGGGAGGCGGGCAGGCTTGCTCAGGACAGCCGTGGCGGCTAGGAGCGGCGCCCCCTGCAGTTGTGTAAGGCACAATCAGCCCAGCCACACAGGCTGGCCCTGGCCCACTGGTTATCCTGATCTTGTCCCCAAGCCACCTCCTAGAGGTGCACTGAAAACTCCTCACCTGGATGGGGCCAAGTGAGGGACACCAGCTTGGAATGCCCTAGATATTGGTGACTAAGCAGGGGATTCCACGCAAGGCAGAGCTATATTGAGGTGACTGCCTTTAGAAGTTTGGACAGAGTCACGGGGCTTTAGCTGGCATTGCACTGATGCCCTCTTTGGCCCTGGAAGCCTGTATGTTAAGAATCTTCTGGGACTACCTCTTCCCTCCGGCCCCTGTGTCAAAGTGTCACCTGTGCACATGCTTGTCTGTGTGTGTGTGTGTTTTGAGATGGAGTTTGCTCTATTGCCCAGGCTGGCGTGCAGTGGTGCGATCTTGGCTCGCTGCAGCCTCGGCCTCCAGGGTTCAAGAAATTCTTCTGCCGCAGCCTTCTGAGTAGCTGGGATTACAGGTGTGCGGGACCATGCCCAACTAATTTTTGTATTTCTAATAGAGATGGGGTTTTGACATGTTGGCCAGGCTGGTCTCAAACTCATGACCTCAAGTGGTCTGCCCACCTCAGCCTCCCAAAGTACTGGGATTGCAGGTGGGAGCCACTGCACCCGGCCCACTGCTTTTGAACTGGGCACACTCATTCATTTAGATGATGTATTTTTCTTTCTTCTTAGATCTCATTTAAAACTCATACTGGTGAGGTTTGGGTCACAGCATCACAGTAAGGGGCTCCTTCTGCCCTCTCTGGACTCCTGGGCATGTCCAGTGCTGACAGCCTTCTCTCTAGAGTGCTGATCCCAAAGTTTCAGAGCCCTCAAAGCTCTGAGTGTCCCCTGTGATGCCAGCAGCATCTCCCTCCTGCCCTAGCTAAGCCTCCTTGTCCCCAGAGCCCCTCTGCGTGGCAGTGAGGAGGGAGCTGGGGCTGTTCATTCCCCCCCTATTAACCCTGCCTGCCCGAAGGGAGCACTGGCCCCTGGATCCAATCTCACCTCCCTCCACTAGTCATTAGTCTCCCCCACTGCAGGTAGAGTGACAGGCGGGCTCAGGAGCTCCTGAAAAGGCCTTTGTTTTATCGCCTTCAGTTCAGATGCTTCAGAGCACTAGCAGGCCATATTTTAATCTCAGGTCTTTGCAAACAAAATCGTTAAAAGCAGATGGCTGTGAAGACTGCCATGAATATTAATAGATATTGAAAAAAAGGCCCCTTAATCTTTCCATAAATCTTTCTGAGGAGGTGGGGGAAGACTCAGAGATGCGGGCTGCACTGTAGTTGCAGGTACCCTGGCCCTTCCTATCTGGGCTTGATCCTAATGACTGAGGAATTACCACAAAGGTAGGTGGTTCCAGCCCAGAGCTGGGCACCAAGATGGGCCCGGAGCAGCAGCCTTGGGCTCACCATCTCCTGTCTTCCTCTCTCTTTCCCTGGCAGAGCTGGGGCGTGAGGACCCAGCTCCTGCGGAGCACCCTCATTCATGCCGACACCAGCTGTGGATGGGCCCTGTTCCCTTGGTGCTGTACGTAAGGATGCTATTCGCTGTCACCCATCGTGTGCCGGTTTCCACACTTATCAGCCTTGTGTCAAACCTTTTGAGGTGGGATTATCATCCCCATTTCACAGGTTAGGAAAGAAGCTCAGGAAATAGAAACAGCCGGCTCCAGGTTACTGGGTTAGTAAGTGGAACAGAAGCGATCTGGACCCAGCAATCTGGATCTGAAATCCTGTAAGTTAAGAGTCTTCTAGGGCCACCGTGTCCCTCTCGCCCTTTGCCAAAGTGTCACCTGTGCACCTGCTTTTGCACTAGACACCATTCACTCATTTGGATTATACATTTCTCTTTCAGTTCTCTTTTAAAATGCAAACACTCCTGGGAGAGGTAACCTATTAAGTGGCTGAGAAACATTAAAAGCTGTTCAGCCGCATAATCTGGGACCTGAGTTGAAGTCTTAGCTCAGCCATTTCCTGGCTTCGTGACCTTGAGGCAGCATTTAATTTCACAGAGTTTATTTCCTCTGGAAAACAGTGGGAATAATGAGACAACTCTATGAGGGAGACAGAAGGGGCAGGAATTTGAAGAGATCAAAGATAGGAAAGCACTTTGAAAAACCACACACCATCATATACCTGCAGAGGAATACGGCCTTCATTGTTGTCCAAACACCTGATTCATTTCCTGATCACTTTCATGGTGATATGAGGGAATAAGTAACTGGGGAGCAGGGGGCAGAGCTGAAAAGGACAGGGGGCACTGCCTGGTGGGAGCGGGGTGGTGGGTGGCAGGAAGGGACATGGCTGCTCTACAGAGCCAAGGGCATTGGTCCTAAGCTTTTCTTTTCTTGGCCAGTGGCTTGCGTTGCTTTATGCTTCAAATCTAATTCGGTCTGTCTTCCTCCTTCCTCCCTCCCCACTCCTCCCTTCCTCCCTTCCTCCCTTCCTCCCTTCCTCCCTTCCTCCCTTCCTCCCTTCCCTCCTCATTGTCTGACTCTTTCTCTCTGCCAACAAATGTTTTTGGGTCACTTGCTAGTGTTCCAGGGGTGGGAAATCAATAGCAAACATGAGTAGTGTGGTCCCTGCACTAAGTAAGTAACAAACAAATAAATCCAACAGGTGCTTACTGGGTAAGCATGTGAGAAACAGACAGGGGACCCGTTTTAAATAGGTGGAGGCCTGTTTGTCAAAGCCGGTCCTACAAAGCTGATGTATGTTGGGATGGCACCCCGTATGACCAAGGCTGGAAAGTCCTTAGAAGACACAGGTGAGAGCCAGACAGTGAGATGAGCAGAAAGAGTGAGCCAAGGGAAGCATCTTTTGGTGTGCTGCTTTCACCAGGCGATGGCCCAGGCCCAGCCGATGGCCCAGGCCCAGCCATGGCCAGGCCACGCCCCTCCTAGACTCCTCCCCTGTCCAAGCCCCACCCCCATGATGGCCCCTCCCCTGGCCTGGTTCTGCCTACAGGCGCCTTTCTTATATGGGATAATCTGGCTGACCTGCTGCTTCTAGGAGTGGGTTTAAGTGAATCTCAAAGACTGAGAAGAGGAGAGAGAGGTGGGGGCCTAGGAGGGCCTGACTGAGGTTCTCTGGCTTTAAGTTTTCATGCACAGGGTTCGCAGGGGCCAGTTTTGAGAGAAAACTCAGAAATGGAGAAAGTAATCCATCACTTGAGTCCCATTAAACTGTTGCTGTTCCAAATGCAACCAGTTCTTGGAGCCTGAGTACAAAGAGGCAGAAACTTGTCACGTTTCAACAAACATACTTTATTATACTGTATAATTTAAGGTATCATTTTATTCAAGTGACATTCAAATGTGTGAAAAACGGTTGCATATGCCGTAGCCATTAATGAAATCATTACGTACAAATGGTTACGCTTTACCAAGTCATTCATTAAAAGTAAATTAACGAGGGGGACAGCATTAAAATATTTCGCAATCATTACCAGGTCCAGCCTAACCCACTTTTATAAATATTCATCAACAAAAACGTGCCTCGAGAACTCACCCAGTAAATTAAATTCTCGTCTTAAAGTGTTTTGCTTCTATTAATGGCATCAACCGTGGTACTTTCTTTGATTTGTTTTCCGGAACTTTGGGATATATTATAAGGAAATAATGACAAACTCTGAGTAATCGCTGATAATTAGGCCAAATCTATTATTCCCATGGTATTTACATTTTGATTACTATTTTCCCCCCAAAGGCAATGTCTTGAATCTATTCTAATACGAGGCAAAATAGTATCTGAGATTTTCAGGGCTGGAAGGAAACTCAGAAATTAACTAGTACGGCCCTCACCTGATGTTTGAGTAGTCTGTCAACATCTCTGTCATGCGCACTTTGCTTTCTGCTTAAATACCTCCAATGATGGGGAACTCATTACCTCTGCGGCCCATTCCATTCTTAGATATCTTTGATTATCATTACCACTTGTTAACTTTCATGCATGTTCTTAGCCCCGGGCATCAGGATGGAATGAAAAATTCTTCACAAAAATGGGAAAGTTGTTCTGTAGGTATTATTACACTCTGGTCTTCTCGTAAATCTTTGGCCTCCAGTTTAAGCATTTCCAGGATATTTGAGACTTCCTCTAAGGAAGTGAATTCCAGCGTCTTGTCTTTCTTTCTCTTTCCTGCAGAGTAGGCCTTGCCATGAAGGCCCTTCATCTTCCCATCACCCACAGTTTCTCTGTGCACTTTAATCAGGTAATCCTGAGCCATGGCTGGTGGCCCTACACAGACTGCTGCTTAGCTTTGAGCCTTTACACAGGCTTTCCCCTCTGTCCGAAATGCTCTTTCCCCCTTTTCCTGCCTGTTGAACTCCTATTCATCCTGCAGAACCCCTGCTTAGCTTTGAGCCTTTACACAGGTTTTCCCCTCTGTCTGAAATGTTCTTTCCCCTTTTTTCTGCCTGTTGAACTCCTATTCATCCTGCAGAACCCCTGTTCAGTGGTCATTACCTCTGTGACACCATCCTAGATTGATTCCCAACCCCTCCCTGTGACAGACTGATCACACTTCTTTCCTACACTACTTCTGTTCTTTATAAATTCTTAGTATTTTCCAAGGGAGTGGGAGAGAAGAAAGGCTAGCTTCATGAAGGGTCTCCAGGTTAAACTTTTTTTTTTTTTTTTTTTTTTTTTGCTTAAAACAACACATTTATTATCTTACAAATCTGTAGAACAGAAGTCCTTTCTTTGGCTCATGGCCAAACCTTCCTTCATCTTCAAAGCCAGCAATATGGGGCCGATTCCTCCCAGACTGGACTTTTGATGTTATCCTCTAAAGAGGATAGTTAGACTTGTAGCCTCAGAGCAACAACATTCAAAGAGAGATGATCATCCACGGCTTAGATCTTCTGCTCCGTCGCCAGCCCACGTTACTTAGTGTGCGCTCTGAAATCACATTAGTTTTGTAAATAATGTAGCTGTCTTGGAAAGAGCATAATTTTTATTGCATTGTATTTATAAGGCTAAATGCATTAATTTGTGAAATGTAAACATTTAAAATCATCCAAGGTGTTGTAACATTGTTTTGACCCCCCTCTTTTTTTTTAAATAAAGGATTTATTATGAATTGGCTCAAGTGATTATTGACATTTTAAAAGCCATTACCAGTAAAAACAAAATATGATAGTGAGAGCCTCTCTGGTCTCGAAGATGTCATGCTAAGTGCACAAACCACATGGAGTGGATTTCCCTGATTGCTGTGTGTCCAGCTTTCCAGTCCACACACATCACACAGAGTGCATGCTCTGGAACTAGACTGCCTGGGTTCATGTCTACCTAGGCGACGGAGTGACTCTGGGCCAGTTCCTGACCTCTCTGTGCTTCGCCTTCCCCATCTGTAAAATGGGGGGTAATACTGGCACCTACCTCATCAGATGTTGTGGTCACTAATGATGATGGTGATGTCAGGAGCCTGGTGTGCGGCTGCGCTCTGTAAGCCTGCCCTGTCGCTACTGGCCTCAGCACAGCCCCTGGTCCAGAGGGTGGAGTCTGCACACATCTGCTGCAACACTGCAACCCCATGGTCCATGCCCTTCATCTAGAAAAACCGCCCATGGAAATGGGGCACAGTGCCCCCCTCTCCTGCGGACTCCATGCATGGCCTCTCCCGGACACTGGGAGCATCTGTGTGGATGTCTGGAAGCAAATAGGGACCTATTACCAGCTGGCATTTTCCTGCCTCCTTAGACAGGAGCCATCAGATAAGGCTACTCCCATTTTCCTCTTGCCCTCACAAAGGCATAGAATCGGGAGGGTCAAGTAAGATTTTTCTGCCATCAGTGTGCTATCTATGGCTGCATTTAGTTTTATTTTCCATTGAGCAACAGCCTCTTAAGGAGCCAGATCTCTTCCCCTATTGTCTAGCAAGGAGCTGGAAGGACAGCCCGGTTCTCCTCCAGGTGAAATGGCTGGTCCCACCCCTGATCCCCAGCGCTGTTACTGCCCCAGTTCGAGGCTCCTCTTGGGAAGAGGTGGGTGTGGTCATGCTGGCAAACTTGGTTTTTACCTCCTTTCATGGGAAGGCCTTCCCAATGGGTATTAAGTCCTCATTATCCTCTCCTGGAGGGGTAGTTGAGAAGGCAGCACGAGGCTGTCTTTTTGGGGGAACAGGGAAAGGAGAGATTAAGGGATGTACCCAAGGCTGCACAGCTGTGGGATGCAGGGGAAGCATTTGAGGGCTGCTTTCTATGGAGCAGAGTGAGCACTTCGACTGTTAGGGGCGGGAGGGGCGACTTGTTCAGTAGAGTCAAGGTCTCCTGGGTATGGTGTCTGCGCAAAGCTTAGGGAAGCAGGTGTGTCTCTGTGTGTGCTGGTGGGAGCTGGCGGGTGGGATGGGAAGGTGGAGAGATGACTTTGGCAGTGTAATTGGCTCATTCCAAGGACAGCCTGTCACCAGAGGCAGGTGCCTTGAGATTCAGAAAGAGAAACCTCCTCACTCCCCCATGCCAGGTGGAGTACAGAGAGAGAGAGACTCAGCCACACAAAACCGCAGAAAGAAATAAACATGGAGACAAGAAACAGAAAGGAACAGAAAAAGGAACGTGAAGAGTAGCCCAAGACATAGAGAGCCACAGGGGCAACTGGGAGAAGAGTTCACCAGCATCCACGGAGATGCAAGTCAGAGAGAAATACCCAAGGCAAATGAGGCCTGAGAGAGCAGTCCAGACTTAGGGAGACAGGTCAGAAGCCAGGGAGATGCATCCAGAGACCTAGGAAGGCAGAGATGCAGGAGAGACGTTAACCCATGCACATGGAGGCGTGAAGACAGCAAGACAAGGAGACAGACAGAGCCAGCCACACAACCCCCCTGACTCCCGGGCAGATCAGCCAAGCAGTAGAGAAAATAGTTTGCTGGATGAAGCCCCGGCAGACCTTGAGAGACAGTCCCCTGATGGTCAGTCGACACATGGATCAGAAATTGGGGCTGGCAAGTCTGTGGCTGCAGAGAGGGTATTGGGGTGAAGGCTAAGCCTTCCCTCTGCACCTGGACCAGGTGCCCAGAGCCTAATCAAAGGTAAATAGTACATACCCACCTGCCCCTGCCCATTTCACTGAGCCTCAGCGGTGGCGACGATCACTGTCAGGAAGGTCCCAGCCCTGACCCCCATCTGCCAGCTCCAGCTTGACTTGCAGGGAGCAGACAGCCTGCTCTGTTGCGCCGGCTCCTGGCTGCTCAGTCTGCTGTTGCTCTGGCCTCCCCATAGCTCTGCGCCTCAGAAGCTTCTTGTGGGGAGGAGGAGAGGGAGCGCTGCATGTTTAAGAGATAGGGCACAGGCTTACCCAGATACACCAGAACGGTCATGTTACCCTGCAAGCATAAATTGAGCTCAGGCAACAGGCACTAGGTAAGTGTGTGTATGAAGGTACAAACTGTTTAAAAAGGAACCTTATCTGGTCTGGGCCAGTTGTAATGGGAAAGCATGGCCAGGTGAGCTTGGCAGCTGTCAGATTAAAAATCAGTTTTGAATAAAATAAATCTGTTACAGTTCTAGAAACTCCCCCTGGACCAGGAATGCAGAACAGGGGCTGTGTGACTTTATTCCCCATCGTCTCTTCCACACCTGGCACTGAATGGGCACTGAATGTATTGATGACTGAATGAGTTCTAACATGTCTATCCATATTAATAACTATGATTTATCTAGTGCTTGCTGCGGGCCAGGCATTTGGCCAAGCACATTGCGTTATATCTAATCTGGCAATGCCTCTAAGGGATAGGGACTCTTGCAATCCATTTTATAGTTAGGAAAGTGAGACCCGCTGGGGCAAAGTGATTTTTCCAAGATTACAAGTGGAAAATGATGTAGCTGGTCTTGGTATCTGGGTTGTCTGACACTAGATACGGCAATCTTGCAGTGCCATTGGGCAGCTTTTCATAAAACATTGCTCTAGTTGGCATAGTTTTTCATACCTGTTACCTCAATTGCTTTGCAAAACAGTCAGCTCTCGGCCACCCCCATCTCTGGGCTGGATACTGAAGCAGCCTCCTCCCGGGTTTCCTGACTCCCTTTCTGCCCCTCTGAACAACTCCCCTGCCAGCAGCCAGGGTGACCTTCTCAGCAGGCAAGTCTCATTAGAGTGTCTCAGAGAACTGGGACTTCCAATTGCTTGTGGGATAAGGACATAGTTTCTGAATGCAGCCCGCCAGGCCCCGCTAAGCACACGGTGTCTTAACGGGCAAACATGAACTACCAGGGAGCTGGGATGGCTTGTGACCCTAAAGCAAAGACATAGAATGAGCTAGAATAGAAGTAGAAGAGAAAATCTCAGACTGGTCACATTTAATGTGGCAAGAGTAACTTTCATCAGTCTTTTTGAAGTGGATATATCCAGGTAATTATACATGTGTACACATGTGGTGTCTGTTCTATGTTCTGGGTCAGCATACAAAATGCGTTTTTTTTTTTTTGGTTTTTTTTTTTTGTTTTTTTTTTTTTGAGACAGAGTTTCACTCTTGTTGCCCAGGCTGGAGCGCAATGGCATGATTTCAGCTCACTGCAACCTCCGTCTCCTGGGTTCAAGTGATTCTCCTGCCTCAGCCTTCCCAGTAGCTGAAATTATAGGCACGTGCCACCATGCCCAGCTAATTTTTAAATATTTTTAGTAGAGACGAGGTTTCATCATGTTGGTCAGGCTGCTCTTGAACTCCTGACCTCAGGTGATCCACCCACCTAGGCCTCCCAAAGTGCTGGGATTACAGGTGTGAGCCACTGTGCCCAGCCTCATTCAATCTCAACTCAGGCACCGAGTCCTCCGTGAGCCCTCCCCCCACCCCGCCCCATCCAGCACCAGGGACTTCCCCTTTCGCTTCTCATTGCAGCATTTCGACATGTGTTCACGTGCTTATTCCACTGATGGCAGCCTCCCCACTCGTCTGTGCTCCGTGGGGGTGTCACCCAAGGGAGGACAGCTTGTCTAGAGTGCCCCACGGGGGCTGGAAAAGGTTTACTTTTGTAAACCATCATTCCCTGTGTCTAGCTAGCACCACGCCTGGAATAGCCTAGGTGTTGAACAAACACTCGTAGAATGAATGGATCTGGACAGGCAGAGCACTGCTGTGATCTTTACAGATGAGGAAGCAGAGCCCCAGAGGGCCCTAGAGTGACCTGCTTAAGGCCCTGGCCAGGTAAATCTCTAGAAGCCCTTCTGCTTTTCAATCCTACAATTGCCACCACAGCATTTCGCAGTCCCCAAAGTCTGGCTGAAGGTGTCAATCTGGGTCCTCCCTCACTGTCCCTGCCCTCCACACCTTCCCCGTCCATAGCTCCCTCCCACTGTGGCCTCTGGGCTCCTTTTCCCTCTCCAGCTGGTTGAGGCAGGGGGTGGCTGGGGGAGGCACAACTCAGAAAGTGACAGCGACAATATTAGGAGTGAAAAAGATCAATTAAGCCCATCGAGCTGATTTGTGAAGCTGATTAAATTAGGAGCCTCCCTGGGGGCAGAGGCTCTCTCAGGTTGACAGACCAGCTGCTGGCTGCTGCAGGTCCTTGTCAGCCCCCAGGGTGCAGGGGCGGGGTATTTTATCTTGCTCTGTGCATGGAGAGGGGATGAGGGGAAGCTCCCTTTAGAAAGCCCTGTCAGGGACAAGCTCAGCACCCAGCCCTTGGTCCTCTGTGCTTTCTTATGGAATCCCTTGAAATCCTGGGGTGCTGAGTAGATTGGCCTGACTTTAAAATAAGACCCTGGGCCTCAGAGAGCTTAGGTGGCCTATGTGGGGCCACCCAGCTGGTAGGCACAGGTAAGCGCTGGAGCTGGGGCTGGAAGCCAGGCCCTTCTGTTCCCTCCATGTTCTGTCCTCTCCTTGCCGGTCTCCATATCTGGCCTCAACATCCTGATCTATTACTCTATTTTTCAGGCTCGAGGCTCCTGTCCCCACTGTCCATCCCCTTCCCCTTTGACTGGGTCTAATCAGATTAGCTCTCCAGTAACCCAACCCCTCTGCCTTGGTCTCAGGACTTCCTTTCATGGACTGTCTCCAGGGCATCTCTGGCCAGAATATTCTCCTAGTACTCCAGAATCCATCCTGGTCTCCAGGCTTCTGGGTGGGGGCTGGGGAGAGGGATTTGGACAAAGGCTGTAGTGTGAGTAGGGGCAGTGGACCCTGGGGAGGTTATAGAAATGAGGTCAGCTTCTCCAGAGTGCCAGACCTACGGTAGGGAGCGCCTTCAAAGCCAGGCTGCAGAATTTGGCCATCCTCAAATACCACCTTTCATGGCAAAGGAGGGACAGGAAAACTCCTGAAGACCAGGTAGCCATGGGGTGCTACATTTCTGGATGGAAAAGGGGCCATACAGGTGACGCTGGAATGGCAGATGCCTGGGAAGGAGTGCTGAGTGTGGGTTGGGGGTGGGATTTGATGGGGGAGAACAGAGGAGGGCTTCATAGCAAGGGTGGCCTTGGGGCCGAGTCAGGAAGAGGACTGAGCAGCCTGGAGGGGTGAGAGTATTTCAAGGAGCCTGAGGGTCCTTTAGTGCTGGACAGAGATGGGGCTGCAGGGAAGCAACCGACCCTTAGGGCTTGATTTCTTTCTTTCTTTCCTTTTTCTTTTTTTAAATTTGAGACGAAGAGTCTCACTCTGTTGCCCAGGCTGGAGTGCAGTGGTACAATCTCAACTCACTGCAGCCTCTGTTCTGCCTCCTGGGTTCAAGTGATTCTCCTGCCTCAGCCTCCTGAGTAGCTGGGATTACAGGAACATGCCACCACATCCAGCTAATTTCTGTATTTTTAGTAGAGGTGGGGTTTTGCACGTTGGCCCGGCTGATCTCGAACTCGTGATCTCAAGTGATCCACCCACCTCAGCCTCCCAAAGTGCTGGGATTATAGGCATGAGCCACTATGCCTAGCCTGATTTCTTATACCCACGTCTTCTTTCTTCCTTAGAGTAAGCCTGTGCCAAATCTATAATTAATTTAAAAAAAATACAGAAAAGCAAACACAGGCTCAGAGTTGTGTGGCTGTAAGTGATAGAATCATAATTCATACCTAAGTCTATGGGGCCTTGGGAGACAGGGATCTCTGGTGGACTAACTGCCAAAACTTCTGCAGTCTGGGGTCAGGGGGCAGAGATGGGGAGCCCCAGAAGCCTCGAAGGGCCAAATAGCCTGGTGGTTAGGAGCACAGGTTTTAAGATTAGACCGAGTTCACTCCTCTGGCTCTGCAACTTGCTTGCTGTCCGGCCTTGGCCAAGTTAATTTGCCTTTGTGTAGTTTATTTTCTTTCTCTATAAAGTGGGGATATTAATAGTACCTACTGGCCGGGCGCGGTGGCTCACGCCTGTAATCCCAGCACTTTGGGAGGCCGAGGCGGGTGGATCACGAGGTCAAGAGATCGAGACCATCCTGGTCAACATAGTGAAACCCCGTCTCTACTAAAAATACAAAAAATTAGCTGGGCATGGTGGCGCGTGCCTGTAATCCCAGCTACTCAGGAGGCTGAGGCAGGAGAATTGCCTGAACCCAGGAGGCGGAGGTTGCGGTGAGCCGAGATCGCGCCATTGCACTCCAGCCTGGGTAACAAGAGCGAAACTCCGTCTCAAAAAAAAAAAAAAAAAAAAAAAAAATAGTACCTACCTCATGGGGCTGTTGTGAGGGTTAAATAAATGTATGCCCGTGAAGAATTCAGAACAGTGTCTGTCATTTGATAAATGTCAGCCATTTTTACTCAGGATGGAGCCAGGATATAGGGGATTTAGGCCAGGCCAGGAAAGGCAAAGTCCTCTAAGCCAGTGCTCCCTGCTGTCTTCGTATGTCTGTGAGTCTGAGCTACCTGTGCTGGTGGGGCCCGGGCGCTGTCTGGCTGCCCAAAGTGGCTTACATCCATAAGTCACTGTCCAGCTGCAGAGTTGAGTCCTGCAGCCTCTTGCCATTTAACAGGCGTGGAAACCGAGGCTCAGACAGGTTGCCGAAGATCTGCTCTTTGATTTGAGGCAAGTCAGTCCTAGAGCCCTACCCCCGACCCAGATTCTGAATCCTGGTCCACGGTCTCTACATTACCCTGCAACTAGTTTAATTTTTTTCCAGGCAGACGCCATCCTCATGGCAGAAGCATTTTTTCTGTAATCTTATTTGCAATTGCTAATGAGAAGCAGAGCCGCTCTCCATTTCTAACCCTCATCCTCGTCTCTAATTTGTTTCCAGAGGCTGGGGCTGAGGCTTCTGCCATCTCTGTGAAATATTAGTAATTATTTCTCAATTACTTCTCATTGGGAAGCGACTCTTGGAGTTGGAGCTCTGGAAGCTGGAAGAAGCCATAAGGATGAAGTTTCGATCTGACGTGAACCTTGCCAAGAGGCACACATGCTCTGTCGTTGCTGCTCCAACTTGAGGGCTGGGCTGGGTGGCATATGACTGTCCCCATCTCTTTCCTCACCGGGACTCTAGCCCAGCTTGGTTTCCAAACATGGAGCTGCTGCAGGTCTCAGATGCCACAGAGAAGTGGAGAGGGAAAGGGAGGAGAAGAGTCTTCTTTGTAGTCTCAGCAAATGCAGCTCTGTCCCTTTAGCTGATAGGGTCACAGGCCCTAGGGTCATCCTTGGCTCTTTCTCTCACACCACAAATACAATCTATGAGCGAATCCTCTGGGTTCTACCTTCAGAATCCATCCAGAATCTGACCGCCTCTCCCCATCTCCACGGCCCCTTCTAGTCCAAGCCAGCACCGTCACCCACCTGGATCTTTTCAGTAACACCCTAACTAGTCTGCCTGCGGTCACCCTTTGCACAGAGGCCGGGGGATTGTTTTAGAATTCCATTTTTCATGCAACAACTGTTTGTCCTTTTAGCTATACTGCTTTGCATTTTTTAAAGTTTCTTTTTTTCAGTTCTAGAGATTACATATACGTCCTTAACTTTTCACAGTCAGTTTAGAGTTAATACTTTATCACTTTATGTAAAATACAGACCTCTTACAAATATTTGCCATCCCCGTTGTATGCTATAGTTTTCATATGTATTACATCTACATACATTATAAACCCTATAAGACAGTGCTATCATTTTTGCTTTAAACAGTTATCTGCATATTAAGGAGATTAAGAGGAAAAGCAACTTATAATTTTATATATTTACCAACTATTTCAAATACATTTCTGATGTTCTTTTTTTTTTTTTTTTTTTTTTTCTGAAGACCCAGTGCCTCTTTGATTTTATTTTGCTTAATTCTGAAGAATTTCTTTTAGTATTCTTATAGTTCAGGTCTTTTGGTGACACATTCCATATATTTTCTTTTAAATGAAATGTGGGGTTCAGGACTCCCCCATGGATGCCAAAATCCATGGGTGCTTAAGTCTCTTACATAAAATGGCATAGTGTTTGCATATAACTTCTGAACATTCTCTCATACATTTTAAAACATCTCTAGATTTCTTATAATACCTAATACAATGTAAATGCTATGTAAATAGTTATATAATTTAAAAATTTTCACTCTTTTTTATTGTCATATTGTTATATTTTATCTTTGAAAAATATTTTCCATTTTATCTTTGAAAAATATTTCCTGCTCCAGGCCTCCAGAGTTTCTGGTAAGAAGTCTGTGGCTATTTGAATCTTTGTTCTTCTATGTAACGTGTCTTTTTTTCTCTGGCTGCTTTCAAGGTTTTCTTTTTAGCTTTTATTTTTAGCAGTTTGAATGAGTGTATGTAAATTTGTGTTTTGCCCCAGTTTCGAAAGTGGGTGTTGTTGTTTTTGCCACTATTTTGTTCTTTTTCTTTGCCAGTATTTCATTCTTTTCTTTTCTCTCTCCTTTTCTCTCTCTCTCTTTTTCTCTGAGAAGGCTGCTGGTCTTGGGCATCCATGCTGAAGCAATCCTCCAGCCTCAGCCTCTTGGGCAGGTAGGTGTGTGCCACCATGCCATTTTGACATTATTTCTTAAGGAAAAAAAATTACGCTGTCTTATTCCTCTCCTTCCTTCTGGCACTCCAATTATGCATATATTAGAGCTCTGATGTTATCCCACAGACCTCTTAGACACTGTTCATTTTTTAAACCCCCCCTTCCTGTCCCTCTTTTTTTTTTTTTTTTAATTAAACGGCTTCTGTTGCTCAAGTTAAACTCACAGATAGTTATTTGTCATCTTCATTCTGTTTTTTTTTTTTTTCGAGATGGAGTCTTACTCTGTCACCCAGGCTGGAGTGGCATGATCTCAGTTCCCTGCAATCTAGTCTACCTCCTGGAGTCAAGTGACTCTCCTGCCTCAGCCTTCTGAGTAGCTGGGAGTACAGGCATGTGCGACCATGCCCAGCTAAATTTTTTTGTATTTTTAGTAGAGACAGGGTTTCACTATGTTGGCCAGGATGGTCTCGAACTCCTGACCTCAGTGATCTGCCCGCCTGGGCCTCCCAAACTGCTGGGATTACAGGTGTGAGCCACCACCCGCAGCCATCTTCATTCTGTTTTAAGCCCATACAGTAATTGTTTAAAATAGTCCAGGTATTGTATTTTTTAGTACTGGAATTTCTATTTTATTCTTTCTATGTTTTTATTTCTCTTTAGAAGTTTCCTATCTCTTCATTCATTATGAGTGTATTTTCTTTTGCCTTGTTTAGTGCCGTTCCAATAACTGCTTTATGATACTTGTCTGTTAACTTCAAATTCTAAGTCACCTGAGAGTTGATCTCCATCGATTATCTTTTTCCTTGAGGATGGATTACATTTTTCTAATTTCTTGTGTGTTGCTTCTGGTTTTTATCCTGAACATTGGAAATGATATGTTATAGAGATTCTGGAGTTTGTCATATTCTTCCAAAGAGTGCTAATGTCTTTGTTTTAACAGGCATTTCACTTGGTCAGACTCAAGCTACTAACCGTTCTGCCTACAATGGGCTGCATCTCAAATCACAGCTCAGTTTGTTTAGCCTTAGCTGCTTAGTCTTGAGTCTTCTGTGCATATGTGATTCCGAAGTGAGCCACAGACTTGATCAGAATTTACTAACGGAATTTGGGCCTTTTCTGGCACTTTCCTTTCCAGAAAATTCCCCTTCCTTTCCAGGGGCTCTGGTTGCTCTACATTGTATCCTCTGGCTCTTCAGGCCAAACAGACAGCATTTTCCACTGGACTTTTAGCAGCCCTGGACAAGGCCACAGCTGCAACCTGCCCTCTGGGTAAAGCCACCCAAGTGGAAAACTTACCACATGCCGGTCCCTTCTTAAAGCTTCGGCATCCTTCCAAAATCTGCCTGCTTTTGGTCATTTTGGTCGTTTGATCATTTTGGTCACTTCAGAGCCTTTCAGCAATTGTTTTCTATGTTATATGCAGAATTTATAGATATTATTTGTGGGAAGGTATATCTGTTAAGAGTTCACTCCATTCCGTTGGAAGAAGAACTTGCAGTGTTCTTTTTAAAGCTTCTTAGACCGTGCCTTTCCTCCCCTCAACTCTCTCCACGCTCCATGGCTCCCATTTCACTCAAAAGCCCAAATGCTCACAATGACCTATAAGGCTAGCTTCAGACTGTGTCTGACCCGTGCCCTTTTATCCCACCTTTGCTCATTGGTGGCTTCTTTGTGTGTCTTCAACCATACTTACCTGATACACACTCTTACAAGACAGTTCTATGGCCTGAGAGGCCCTGCCCCCTCCAGTCCCATCTTTAGCCATTTGCCCCAACCCTTGACACTCCAGCCCCACTGGCCTGTGGTCAGCCTTGGCTCAGGGCATGTTCTCTTCCACCAAAGGGCCACTTCTTCTGCCTACAGCACCCTTCCCTAGACTTTTCTTCTGTATACAATTCTTATTAATCCTTCTCTCTCATAGAAATGATTATTTCTGGCTGAGTGTGGTGGCTCACGCCTGTAATCCCAGCACTTTGGGAGGCCAAGGTGGGCAGATCACGAGGTCAGGAGTTTGAGACCAGCCTGACCAACATGGTAAAACCATGTCTCTACTAAAAATATAAAAATTAGCCGGGTGTGGTGGCATATACCTGTAATCCCAGCTACTCAGGAGGCTGAGGCAGGAGAATCTCTTGAACCCAGGAGGCAGAGATTGCAGTGAGCTGAGATTGCACCACTGCACTCCAGCCTGGGCGATGGAGTGAGACTCTGTTTCAAAAAAAAAAAAAAAAAAAAAAAGAAAAAGAAATGACTCCTTCTCCGAGAATCCTCCCCTGATCACCCCATCTTCCACCACTAGGGGTGATTGGTGCTCTCAGGGAATATAATACTTCTTCATAGCATAACACATAACTTAACAATCAATTATTTACTGGGAATGCTTTGTTTGCTCATTAATCTTGAGTGCTGTGAGGGCAGGCATTCCATTTGTTTTTTTCTTTCTGCACTCCAGGAACACCGCACATAGTAGGCACTCAATAGATACCTGGCATCTGACTGTCAGGGCCCAGGGTGGAAATGGAGGCAGATTGGTGAGGAACGTTTAAGGAGTCCTTGCTGTGTCCACAGCCTCACAATGTGAGCAGGGGTTGTGGGCAGCTATTACACTTCTTCATTACTTTTAGAGAAATGGAGGCTCTGAGAGGAGAAATCGCTCACCCAAGGTCATACGACTAGAAATTCTAATTTGAAGCCTCATGGTGGGAGAGCTCAGACCAGCAGAGAGACCTCAGATCACCCCCAGCCTTGGCCTGCCTGCCACACTTCAGCTGCAGCTGCAGGGTTGTTGACTGCACAGAGCCTTCCTTCCTTCCTTCCTTCCTTCCCTCCCTCCCCGTCTTCCTTCTCCCTCCTTCCCTCCCTCCCTCCCTCCCTCCCTTCCTCCCTTTCTCCCTCCCTCCTACTTCCCTTCCTCCCTCCCTTCGTCCCTCCTTCCTTCCTCCCTCCCCCCTCCCTTCTTTCTTCCTTCCTTCCTTCTTCCTTCCCCCCTCCCTCCTTTCCTCCTCCCTCCCTCCCTCCCTCCCCTCCTTCCTTCCTTCCTTTCTCCCTCCCTCCCTTCCCTCCCTCTCTTCTTTCCCTCCTTCCTCCCCTCCCTCCCTCCTTCCCTCCCTCCCTCCCTCCTTCCCTCCTTCCCTCCTTCCCTCCTTCCCTCCTTCCCTCC